>NC_134908.1:252500-297500 GCF_041734735.1 Babylonia areolata
TGGCCGACACGTGACTGTGTGACTCACCATGTGGCCGACACGTGACTGTGTGACTCACCATGTGGCCGGCACGTGACTGTGTGATGTGTGTGACTCACCATGTGGCCGGCACGTGACTGTGTGATGTGTGTGACTCACCATGTGGCCGGCACGTGACTGTGTGACTCACCATGTGGCCGGCACGTGACTGTGTGTCTCACCATGTGGCCGGCACGTGACTGTGTGATGTGTGTGTCTCACCATGTGGCCGGCACGTGACTGTGATGTCTGTGACTCACCATGTGGCCGGCACGTGACTGTGTGTCTCACCATGTGGCCGGCACGTGACTGTGTGATGTGTGTGACTCACCATGTGGCCGGCACGTGACTGTGATGTCTGTGACTCACCATGTGGCCGGCACGTGACTGTGTGACTCACCATGTGGCCGGCACGTGACTGTGTGATGTGTGTGACTCACCATGTGGCCGACACGTGACTGTGTGATGTGTGTGACTCACCATGTGGCCGGCACGTGACTGTGTGTCTCACCATGTGGCCGGCACGTGACTGTGACTCACCATGTGGCCGGCACGTGACTGTGTGACTCACCATGTGGCCGGCACGTGACTGTCTGATGTCAGCAGGGGAATCCTCGTCTTCTGAACTGCTGGACGTTTCCCACTCCTGGCTCTGGTCACACACACACACACACACACACGCACACACGCACACGCACACACACACACAAAGAGTTATATTTTTATACATATAATAATGACACAATTCATGCTGTCAAACTTCCCAGTGTGAGGAGCTCTTTCATCTTGGTTCCTGTTGGAAGTGAAGAGGAACAACCCTTGTTCCCTGAATTGTTCAGAACACACCTCCCTGGTCCCCCTTGTGCGCCTTTACATACACTAGCACGCACACACGGGCACAGCACGCACACTCGGACATAGCACGCACACACGGGCATAGCACGTTCACTCGGGCACAGCACGCACACTCGGGCATAGCACGCACACACGGGCATAGCACGTTCACACGGGAAAACAGGTGGAGATTTTTCCCATCTCCCAGGTCAACATATATGCAGACCTGCTAGTGCCTGAACCCCCTTCCTGTGTATACGCAAGGAGAAGATCAAATACGTACGTTAAAGATCCTGTAATCCGTATCAGCGTTCGGTGGGTAATGGAAACAAAAACATACCCAACTTGCATACCCCTGATAACGGAGTATGGCTGCCTACATGGTGGGGTAAAGAAACAAAAACGGTCAAACACGTAAAATGTTACATGTCTGTCTCTGTGTGTGTGCGTGCCTGAAATCTGATTGAATGACACAGGAAACGAATAATTAGCGCCCAGTGGCAGCCGTCAGTCGGCTCTACCCAGGTAGGCAGCCTGTTGTGTAAATGACTCCGTGTTTGTAAAGCGCTTAGAGCTTGGTCTCCGACCGAGGATAGGCGCTAGGCTATATAAGTATCCATATCAATCAATCAAAACACACACACACACACACACACACACACACACACACACACACTCTCTCTCTCTCTCTCTCATTGTTACTTCGTAAAACGGATATAATGTACTTTTTGTTGTCTATATTTATGCTTATTTGTGTATGTAGTTTCACTGAGTTGCATTGTGGTTACGTATACCCCCTTCAGTCGGGGCTGTGTCCTGATTGTGAATAAACCATTCCAATCTCTCTGTCTCTCCCTCTCTCTGTCCCTCTCTCTGTAAACCGATGTCAAGTTGTCCTCAGAAGGACCAACGTTGAGCACAACATCAACTGTCCCTCCCAACCTGTCCACAGAGTGCAGCGGGTGGCTGTGTTGGTGTGTCGGTTACTGAGCCACTGGTGTGTCGGTTACTGAGCCACTGGTGTGTCGGTTACTGAGCCACTGGTGTGTCGGTTACTGAGCCACTGGTGTGTCGGTTACTGAGCCACTGGTGTGTCGGTTACTGAGCCACTGGTGTGTCGGTTACTGAGCCACTGGTGTGTCAGTTACTGAGCCACTGGTGTGTCGGTTACTGAGCCACCAGTTAGTTTGTCCTCGACATGAGGGCCTCTTTCTCTGTCTGTTGTGGCCGGGATCTGTGGTGTGTGTGTGTGTGTGTGTGTGTGTGTGTGTGTGTGTGTGTGTGTGTGTGTGTGTGTGTGTGTGTGTGTGTGTGTGTGTGTATACATGGGTTCTTATTCTAAAAAGTTCTCTCTCTCTCTCTCTGGTTTTTGGTTTATGCTCCGCGTTAACACGCCATTTACAATGAAAGAAGATATCCTTGTGTGTATAACAGCTTACCCCAAAGTGGATACTGGGTTTGACAAAAACCACTTCAATCACACACACACACACACACGTGCATACACGCACACACACACACACACACACACACACACACACACACACACACACACACGTGACCTCGGTGCTTCTCTGCGCTGTTCACCAAAAAATTAAAAAGTCGAGGTGTGTGTGTGTGTGTGTGTGTGTGTGTGTGTGTGTGTGTGTGTGTGGTGACAGTTATTCAATCCACCCAGATCTTTCGTGCTATGTGCAGGAGGCAGTCCCTGCTATGGGACTTGTTCTGGTTGGATGTTCTGCTTTATTTCAGCCCGGGAGATATGTTTGTGGAGGTGGTGGGGGGAGCTAGGATTGACGTGGTCACCACACGGGGAGGGGGGGGGGGGGATAAAATGTGAGCTCTGTATTCTGTGATCTGATCGATATCCATACCTGTCAGTAATTTACTTCACATGCCCTGATAAGTTTTCACAATGCTGTGTCTCTATGTGTCCTGATAAGTTTTCACAATGCTGTCTATGTGTCCTGATACGTTTTCACAATGCTGTCTATGTGTCCTGATAAGTTTTCACAATGCTGTGTCTCTATGTGTCTTGATAAGTTTTCACAATGCTCTCTATGTGTCCTGATAAGTTTTCACAATGCTGTGTCTCTATGTGTCTTGATAAGTTTTCACAATGCTCTCTATGTGTCCTGATACGTTTTCACAATGCTGTCTATGTGTCCTGATACGTTTTCACAATGCTGTCTATGTGTCATGATACGTTTTCACAATGCTGTGTCTCTATGTGTCCTGATAAGTTTTCACAATGCTGTCTATGTGTCCTGATACGTTTTCACAATGCTGTGTCTCTATGTGTCTTGATAAGTTTTCACGATGCTCTCTATGTGTCCTGATAAGTTTTCACAATGCTGTGTCTCTATGTGTCCTGATAAGTTTTCACAATGCTGTCTATGTGTCCTGATAAGTTTTCACAATGCTGTCTATGTGTCCTGATAAGTTTTCACAATGCTGTGTCTCTATGTGTCCTGATAAGTTTTCACAATGCTGTCTATGTGTCCTGATACGTTTTCACAATGCTGTCTATGTGTCCTGATAAGTTTTCACAATGCTGTCTATGTGTCCTGATACGTTTTCACAATGCTGTCTATGTGTCCTGATAAGTTTTCACAATGCTGTCTATGTGTCCTGGTAAGTTTTCACAATGCTGTGTCTCTATGTGTCCTGATAAGTTTTCACAATGCTGTGTCTCTATGTGTCTTGATAAGTTTTCACAATGCTGTGTCTCTATGTGTCTTGATAAGTTTTCACAATGCTGTCTATGTGTCCTGATACGTTTTCACAATGCTGTCTATGTGTCCTGATAAGTTTTCACAATGCTGTGTCTCTATGTGTCTTGATAAGTTTTCACAATGCTGTCTATGTGTCCTGATACGTTTTCACAATGCTGTCTATGTGTCCTGATAAGTTTTCACAATGCTGTGTCTCTATGTGTCTTAATAAGTTTTCACAATGCTGTGTCTCTGTCTATGTCTTGATAAGTTTTCACAATGCTGTGTCTCTATGTGTCCTGATAAGTTTTCACAATGCTGTGTCTCTATGTGTCCTGATAAGTTTTCACAATGCTGTATCTCTATGTGTCTTAATAAGTTTTCACAATGCTGTGTCTCTGTCTATGTGTCTTAATAAGTTTTCACAATGCTGTGTCTCTGTCTATGTCTTGATAAGTTTTCACAATGCTGTCTATGTGTCCTGATAAGTTTTCACAATGCTGTGTCTCTGTCTATGTCTTGATAAGTTTTCACAATGCTGTGTCTCTGTCTATGTCTTGATAAGTTTTCACAATGCTGTGTCTCTGTCTATGTGTCTTGATAAGTTTTCACAATGCTGTGTCTCTGTCTATGTCTTGATAAGTTTTCACAATGCTGTGTCTCTGTCTATGTGTCCTGATAAGTTTTCACAATGCTGTGTCTCTGTCTATGTGTCTTGATAAGTTTTCACAATGCTGTGTCTCTGTCTATGTCTTGATAAGTTTTCACAATGCTGTCTATGTGTCTTGATAAGTTTTCACAATGCTGTCTATGTGTCTTGATAAGTTTTCACAATGCTGTCTATGTGTCTTGATAAGTTTTCACAATGCTGTCTATGTGTCTTGATAAGTTTTCACAATGCTGTCTATGTGTCTTGATAAGTTTTCACAATGCTGTGTCTCTGTCTATGTCTTGATAAGTTTTCACAATGCTGTCTATGTGTCTTGATAAGTTTTCACAATGCTGTCTATGTGTCTTGATAAGTTTTCACAATGCTGTGTCTCTGTCTATGTGTCTGTCTCTACTTTCAAAATGAATGTGAATGGATAAATACATACATAAATGACACGACTTTAAAAACAAAAAAACGACCGTACAGTTAGAGGTGCCTGTGGTCTATTAACCTTATGAAGCGAGAACTGTGTGTGTGTGTGTGTGTGTGTGTGTGTGTGTGTGTGTGTGTGTGTGTGTGTGTGTGTGTGTGTGTGTGTGTGTGTGTGTGTGTGTGTGTGTGTGTGTGTGTGTGAACCCATACTGGAAGACTAGATATTGCCTAAAATATTTATCCCTGAGAAATAAACTTTTAGAATCTTCAGAATTGAGTTTCTCTCTCTCTCTCTCTCTTTCTCTCTCTCTCTCTCTCTCTCTCTCTCTGTGTGTGTGTGTGTGTGTGTGTGTGTGTGTGTGTGTGTGTGTGTGTGTGTGTGTGTGTGTGTGTCCAGTTAAAAATGGCTTATTCAGCGGTGTGTATTCATGGGGTTGTATCAACAAAAAGCCAAAGCCCCCCCTCCCCCCTCCCTAAAAAAAGGAAAAAGACAGAAAAAAAAGGAGGTGGAGGAAAAGTCCAGTCATTTGTCACGGAGCTGGCGCGTCAGCATACTTTGGTTGATCAACACTGATTGACTGACGGGAAGGTGTGTGGTGGGGGAGATGGTGGGAGGTGAGTGGAGGGGGGGGGGGCAGAATAAAACCCTAGGGGTTACCTGTGCCTCATGTTGTCCAGATAACGTTGTTGACCACAAAGGCAAAGGGGCTTTACACAGGGCTCCGAGCTGCCACAGCCTTCAGTTTGACTAAAAGGTTACACACACACACACACACACAGACTACAGATTAGGAAGACATACAGACATACATACTTGCAGACAGCTAGATTAAACGGTTAGCCAGACAGACAGCTTGATAAAAAGGTAAGACAGACAGACATCCCCCAACACACATCACACGATCTGTCACACCTGGGGGTAAGGTGTGTGTACCAACACCCCCCAACACACATCACACGATCTGTCACACCTGGCAGTACCAACACCCCCAACACACATCACACGATCTGTCACACCTGGCGGTAAGGTGTGTGTACCAACACCCCCCAACACACATCACACGATCTGTCACACCTGGCAGTACCAACACCCCCCAACACACATCACACGATCTGTCACACCTGGCAGTACCAACACCCCCCAACACACATCACACGATCTGTCACACCTGGCAGTACCAACACCCCCAACACACATCACACGATCTGTCACACCTGGCAGTAAGGTGTGTGTACCAACACCCCCCAACACACATCACACGATCTGTCACACCTGGCAGTACCAACACCCCCCAACACACATCACACGATCTGTCACACCTGGCAGTACCAACACCCCCCAACACACATCACACGATCTGTCACACCTGGCAGTACCAACACCCCCAACACACATCACACGATCTGTCACACCTGGCAGTACCAACACCCCCCAACACACATCACACGATCTGTCACACCTGGCAGTACCAACACCCCCCAACACACATCACACGATCTGTCACACCTGGCAGTACCAACACCCCCCAACACACATCACACGATCTGTCACACCTGGCAGTACCAACACCCCCCAACACACATCACACGATCTGTCACACCTGGCAGTACCAACACCCCCCCAACACACATCAAACGATCTGTCACACCTGAGGGTAAGGTGACTGGGGGGCAGGCTATACTTCCACTGTCTCCACCTGATGGGCTGTGTTGCCTATTGTGTTACGTTGTATTGTACTGTTCTTTTTTGTATTGTATTGTACTGTACTGTACTGTACTATATTGTACTGTACTGTTCTGTATTGTATTACATTGTAGTGTAGTGTAGTGTAGTGTAGTGTAGTGTAGTGTAGTGTATCGTGTCGCATTGTATTGTATTAATATGTAGTCATGTTGCATTCTATTGAGTTGTGTTGTGTTGCATTCTATTGTATCATAATGTGTTGTGTTGTGTCATAATGTGTTGTGTTGTGTCATAATGTGATGTGTTGTGTTGTGTTGTGTTGTGTCATAATGTGTTCTGTTGTGTTATAGTATCGTGTTGCATTGTGTTGTGTTGCACTGTGTCGTATTGCATTATAATGCATTGCAATGGATCGTATTGCATTGCATTGCAATGGACTGTATTACACTGTTTTGCATTCGAATGGATTGTATTGCATTGTATCACTCTTAGTCACAATACATTTCTCTGGGTGAAAGTCGGGCTGCTCTCACCTGGGACACAGCAGGACTATTGTGAAGTCCACGTTTTTTAGTCTTTTGTTTTCCTTTTTTGCCAGCGTATACCTGTTTGTTTTGCTGTCAAAGTAGCTTTGTGTACAGAGTGTTGCCAGGGACAACCATGCACGTGCTGCACACAAAGGGCTTGTGTTTTACAGCGGGCACCGGGCACGGGCTGGACACAAAGGGCTTGTGTTTTACAGCGGGCACTGGGCACGGGCTGGACACAAAGGGCTTGTGTTTTACAGCGGGCACTGGGCACGTGCTGGAAGTGTCGGAAGTGGAAATAACACGGCCACTTATTTCCTTCATCCCTCGGCCACCGCGTTTTATGGAGCTTTTTTCTTATAGAACTGTAAGAATAAATGTGTGTGTGTGTGTGTGTGTGTGTGTGTGTGTGTGTGTGTGTGTGTGTGTGTGTGTGTGTGTGTGTGTGTGTGCTCCCCGACGCTGCCAAGTTCAAGAAATGAAAGGAACTGATCTCCTTTCGAATAATTTTGTTGCAGTGCAAACATACACACGTTCACACGCACGGTCGGAAAGGGAAAGGTGGGGACGGTGGGGGCTAAGGGGGGGAAGGGACGATGCGGGGGGTGGGGGGGGGGAGGAGGAGGAGATGGGAAGGAGAGGGAGAAGGAGGAGGAGGGAGGGTACGGTTAGTAAAGCGGTTTGCACCGTGAAACCTACTTCACGCTGTACAGCTAAGTTTTATAACTATGTGTGTGCATTGAAGTGTGAAAGGGGGGCTCCAGTGTCTGTCATTATCAAACACACACACACACACACACACACACACACACACACACACAAAATGCCAGTCGCCACAACAAATAACATCTGGGAGCACGGAACATTATCACCCGGAGAGGCACTTTTGTCCGGGTAGCGTTCTTGGGTTACACCGATGGATCGCATGGTGACAGATATAGAGGTGTGTCAGGTGTGTGAAGGGGTGAAGGGGAGGGGGTTGTGGGTGGTGGATGGGTACGTGTGTGTGTGTGTGTGTGTGTGTGTGTGTGTGTGTGTGTGTGTGTGTGTGTGTGTGTGTGTGTGTGTACGTGCTGACCCGCCGCATGTGTATGCATATGTGTGCGAGCGTGTAGGTGCCGTTCGAGAGAGAGACAGACAGACAGACAGACAGACAGATAGAGACAGAGAGAGGGAGACAGATAGACAGACAGACAGACAGAGACAGAGAAATAAAGGAAAGAAGCGGGGAGAGGGGGGGGGGGGTGCGGGGGGACGGAGAGAGACAGAGACAGACAGACAGAAAGAAAGACAGATAGAGACAGAGAGAGGGAGACAGATAGTCAGATAGACAGAGAGAGAGAGAGAAATAAAGGAGAGGGGGGGGAGACAGAGACAGAAAGACAAACGGACAGAGAGAGAGAGAGAGAGAGAGAGAGAGAGAGAGAGAGAGAGAGAGAGAGAGAGAGAGAACCATAACCGAGGTTAATTTCCAAGACTCAGTGAGGTAAACATAAAACCAATAATAATTTTTTTTTTTAAAGTAATAATAAAAATAAAAAGCGTACAAGGGACAGGTTTTCCATAAAGATAGTGGATCAGACACATCTCATTACACTGACAAGATCACCTACTCTGGCTGCGTTACTGAGCATGAACAGATAGGCTGAGTTCCTGAACATAAAAAAACATTTCGGTTTATATTTCTATACACACACAACACAAAGGTGGTGTGTGTTAGTGTGTTAGTCTGTAAGTGCTGTACATGTCCACACCTGTCTGTCAACTGAACACCTGGAGAATGCAGTCTTCACATGATGGTGTGTGTTGGTGTGGTTCGGTCTGTAAGTGCTGTACATGTCCACACCTGTCTGTCAACTGAACACCTGGGGAATGCAGTCTTCACAGTGATGGTGTGTGTTGGTGTGGTTCGGTCTGTAAGTGCTGTACATGTCCACACCTGTCTGTCAACTGAACACCTGGAGAATGCAGTCTTCACAGTGATGGTGTGTGTTGGTGTGGTTCGGTCTGTAAGTGCTGTACATGTCCACACCTGTCTGTCAACTGAACACCTGGAGAATGCAGTCTTCACATGATGGTGTGTGTTGGTGTGGTTCGGTCTGTAAGTGCTGTACATGTCCACACCTGTCTGTCAACTGAACACCTGGAGAATGCAGTCTTCACAGTGATGGTGTGTGTTGGTGTGGTTCGGTCTGTAAGTGATGTACATGTCCACACCTGTCTGTCAACTGAACACCTGGAGAATGCAGTCTTCACATGGTGGTGTGTGTTGGTGTGGTTCGGTCTGTAAGTGCTGTACATGTCCACACCTGTCTGTCAACTGAACACCTGGAGAATGCAGTCTTCACATGGTGGTGTGTGTTGGTGTGGTTCGGTCTGTAAGTGCTGTACATGTCCACACCTGTCTGTCAACTGAACACCTGGAGAATGCAGTCTTCACATGATGGTGTGTGTTGGTGTGGTTCGGTCTGTAAGTGCTGTACATGTCCACACCTGTCTGTCAACTGAACACCTGGAGAATGCAGTCTTCACATGATGGTGTGTGTTGGTGTGGTTCGGTCTGTAAGTGCTGTACATGTCCACACCTGTCTGTCAACTGAACACCTGGAGAATGCAGTCTTCACATGATGGTGTGTGTTGGTGTGGTTCGGTCTGTAAGTGCTGTACATGTCCACACCTGTCTGTCAACTGAACACCTGGGGAATGCAGTCTTCACAGTGATGGTGTGTGTTGGTGTGGTTCGGTCTGTAAGTGCTGTACATGTCCACACCTGTCTGTCAACTGAACACCTGGAGAATGCAGTCTTCACAGTGATGGTGTGTGTTGGTGTGGTTCGGTCTGTAAGTACTGTACATGTCCACACCTGTCTGTCAACTGAACACCTGGAGAATGCAGTCTTCACACGATGGTGTGTGTTGGTGTGGTTCGGTCTGTAAGTGCTGTACATGTCCACACCTGTCTGTCAACTGAACACCTGGAGAATGTAGTCTTCACATGATGGTGTGTGTTGGTGTGGTTCGGTCTGTAAGTGCTGTACATGTCCACACCTGTCTGTCAACTGAACACCTGGAGAATGCAGTCTTCACATGATGGTGTGTGTTGGTGTGGTTCGGTCTGTAAGTGCTGTACATGTCCACACCTGTCTGTCAACTGAACACCTGGAGAATGCAGTCTTCACATGATGGTGTGTGTTGGTGTGGTTCGGTCTGTAAGTGCTGTACATGTCCACACCTGTCTGTCAACTGAACACCTGGAGAATGCAGTCTTCACATGATGGTGTGTGTTGGTGTGGTTCGGTCTGTAAGTGCTGTACATGTCCACACCTGTCTGTCAACTGAACACCTGGAGAATGCAGTCTTCACATGATGGTGTGTGTTGGTGTGGTTCGGTCTGTAAGTGCTGTACAACATGTCCACACCTGTCTGTCAACTGAACACCTGGAGAATGCAGTCTTCACATGATGGTGTGTGTTGGTGTGGTTCGGTCTGTAAGTGCTGTACATGTCCACACCTGTCTGTCAACTGAACACCTGGAGAATGCAGTCTTCACATGATGGTGTGTGTTGGTGTGGTTCGGTCTGTAAGTGCTGTACATGTCCACACCTGTCTGTCAACTGAACACCTGGAGAATGCAGTCTTCACAGTGATGGTGTGTGTTGGTGTGGTTCGGTCTGTAAGTGCTGTACATGTCCACACCTGTCTGTCAACTGAACACCTGGAGAATGCAGTCTTCACAGTGATGGTGTGTGTTGGTGTGGTTCGGTCTGTAAGTGCTGTACATGTCCACACCTGTCTGTCAACTGAACACCTGGAGAATGCAGTCTTCACATGATGGTGTGTGTTGGTGTGGTTCGGTCTGTAAGTGCTGTACATGTCCACACCTGTCTGTCAACTGAACACCTGGAGAATGCAGTCTTCACATGATGGTGTGTGTTGGTGTGGTTCGGTCTGTAAGTGCTGTACATGTCCACACCTGTCTGTCAACTGAACACCTGGAGAATGCAGTCTTCACATGATGGGCTGAGAGACAGACGGTGCATGGACATCTTGACTTCTGGGGGGAAAGGGGGGGAGGGTGGGGAGGGGGGGGGGAGGTTGGGGCTGTCCGGCTGACGAACGGCAAGAAAGAAATCTGCTCATCCATGTGGAAGGGTACCCCACGTCTTGTCTTGTCTTACTTTACCATTCCTTTACCTTACCTTACTTTACCATTGCTTTACCTTGCCTTACTTTACCATTCCCCTTACCTTACTTTACCATTTCCTTACCTTACTTTACCATTCCCCTTACCTTGCCTTACTTTACCATTCCCTTACCTTACTTTACCATTCCCCTTACCTTGCCTTACTTTACCATTCCCTTACCTTGCCTTACTTTACCTCTCCCGTTACCTTACCTTACTTTACCATTCCCTTACCTTACTTTACCATTCCCGTTACCTTACCTTACTTTACCATTCCCTTACCTTACCATTCCCTTACCTTACTTTACCATTCCCTTTCCTTACCTTACTTTACCATTCCCTTACCTTACCATTCCCGTTACCTTACCTTACTTTACCTCTCCCGTTACCTTGCCTTACTTTACCATTCCCTTACCTACCAATCCCTTACCTTACCTTACTTTACCATTCCCTTACCTTACTTTACCTCTCCCGTTACCTTACCTTACTTTACCATTCCCTTTCCTTGCCTTACTTTACCATTCCCTTACCTTACCATTCCCTTTCCTTGCCTTACTTTACCATTCCCTTACCTTACCTTACTTTACCATTCCCTTTCCTTGCCTTACCATTTCCATTACCTGACCTTTCCCCACCCTACCTGCCCACACCACTCACCTCATCCCACTGTCCCACAGCGTGCAGGATCATCTTCTCGTCCCTCATGTCTTACCTTACCTTACCCTACCTTACCTTTAATTTACCTTCCCCTTGCCTTCCTTACCTTACCCTACCTGCCCACACCACTCACCTCATCCCACTGTCCCACAGCGTGCAGGATCATCTTCTCGTCCCTCATGTCTTACCTTACCTTACCCTACCTTACCTTACTTTACCTTCCCCTTGCCTTACCTTACCTTACCCTACCTGCCCACACCACTCACCTCATCCCACTGTCCCAGGGCGTGCAGGATCATCTTCTCGTCCCTCATGTCTTACCTTACCTTACCTTACTTTACCTTCCCCTTGCCTTACCTTACCTTACCCTACCTGCCCACACCACTCACCTCATCCCACTGTCCCAGGGCGTGCAGGATCATCTTCTCGTCCCTCATGTCTTACCTTACCTTACCTTACTTGACCTTCCCCTTGCCTTACTTACCTTTCCCCACCCTACCTGCCCACACCACTCACCTCATCCCACTGTCCCACAGCGTGCAGGATCATCTTCTCGTCCCTCATGTCTTACCTTACCTTACCCTACCTTACCTTACTTTACCTTCCCCTTGCCTTACCTTACCTTACCCTACCTGCCCACACCACTCACCTCATCCCACTGTCCCAGGGCGTGCAGGATCATCTTCTCGTCCCTCATGTCTTACCTTACCTTACCTTACTTTACCTTCCCCTTGCCTTACTTACCTTTCCCCACCCTACCTGCCCACACCACTCACCTCATCCCACTGTCCCAGGGCGTGCAGAATCATCTTCTTCTCGTCCAGGTAGAAGGGGTCCCCCAGGCCATGGTACGGCTTGTGGTTGGCGGCACGGAAGCCCTGCCCTGTCAGCTGGGCGGAGCGACGCACGTAGTTCTGGCGGCGGACTCGGTCCCTGTCGGGCTCCGTGGGGTTGTAGACCTCGATGCTGCGTGCCTGGATCTTCACCCCCTTCTGGGACCCGATGGGCAGGGGCACCACCCGGATGTAGCTCCGCGGGTCTCTGGTTGGCATGGTGGGCGGTGGGGGTGGTGGAGGTTATGGGGGGTGGGGGGGTGGGGGGTGGGTGTAGTATGGGGAGGGGGACAAGCCTCGGTCAGTCAGTCAGCGGCGCCAAGCTGGACTGAAAAAAAGACAAAGGGGTGTTGATTTATTTCATGAACAAAAAAGTATTCAGTTTTACAGCGACAGTCAATTCAGAGTGCACGGAAAAGATGGCGTCTAGGAATAGCTGAGGATTCCCCTGTGGCCGGTGCGAAATATGGCCAAAAGCTGGGGATTCCACTGTCACTATATAGAGCGCGCGCGCGCGCGCACACACACACACACACACACACACACACACCACACACACGACAACAACAAAACACATCCATCAAAAGCAGCCAAGCACGAAACGTGCACTGTGGACAGAGGTCAGACGTCAGTCTTCAGACATGTCCGTCCAGGACACATCCAACATCAAAGACATTGACGGCTCCACGCTTGGGGACACAGCAATGACACACCTCCACGTGACAGGGTGTGCAGGAATGGGCCATGAACAACTCTGGAACTTCACAGACTTCCATCCTCTGCTTCCTTCCACTAGCTGGGCTACGGCCATGTCATTCGTTCAGTCATGTAATTGTCTGCCTCTAAAGTTGTGAAATACGTGTTTTGCAATGTTCCGAGGGAGAAATCTGGTTTATACCTGAAATAGATAGTGCTTTTACTGACATTATACTACTTGCCTTTTTATTGACATCAAGATTACTGTATGCATTTCATACCCCTTGAGTAGGGGTTATGACCCAGTGAAGAAATCATCTTAAGTCTGGAAAATGAAGCTTGAGTAATAAAAATGTCTCATAACTATGACCCTAAAATGACATCTATATGGTGCCTTTGATTACAGTGATGATAATCTCTCTCTGTCTCTCTCTATCTCTCTCTCTTCCGTTTCTCTGTCTATCTATCCCCCCTCTCTCTTCTCCATCTTTTCAGCTGTTCTGATATCAATGACCAGCTAAACACATTGTGACTTTCGTTCCTCTAACAATGACCAGCTAAACACATTGTGACTTTCGTTCCTCTAACAATGGACCAGCTAAACACATTGTGACTTTCGTTCCTCTAACAATGGACCAGCTAAACACATTGTGACTTTCGTTCCTCTAACAATGACCAGCTAAACACATTGTGACTTTCGTTCCTCTAAATTCCAAAACCATCTGACACGTTGACGGACAGAAACAAACCAGTTCGCCAACTCGTGGCACGTGGTAACCGTAACAGGGACATGTCAAGAATCAAACATGGTAACTCTGCCTGCAGTTTGACCATTCTGACAAGGTTTACAGGGACATGTCTAGAATCAAACATGGTAACTCTGCCTGCAGTTTGACCATTCTGACAAGGTTTACAGGGACATGCCTAGAATCAAACATGGTAACCGTGCCTGCTGACCATTGTGACAAGGTTTACAGGGACATACCTAGAATCAAACATGGTAACCGTGCCTGCTGACCATTGTGACAAGGTTTACAGGGACATGTCTAGAATCAAACATGGTAACCGTGCCTGCAGTTTGACCATTCTGACAAGGTTTTCAGGAACATGCCTAGAATCAAACGTGGTCAACTACCCATTATTATCTGTGATGATCAATCAAGGTCTTGATGTGTTCGTTTAAAAGGAGTAGAAGAAGAAAGAATGAATGGACAGAAATGTCACACCCACCCGCCCACACAATCAGTTCCAGCGAAGAAATAACGACCTGCGGTAATCGTTACTGGTACAAGCAGTATATCCCCAGTAAGCGGATTTCTGTCGTATGTTGACCTTTAACTTTCCACGTTGTACAGCTGCATGTGACTGACCGATTGCACTACTATCGTAAAACAATGAAGGAAAAAAAAGTTAAGAACTGAGTGTAAAACTGCCGTCTGGCCTGTTGGCGATGATCCATTTAAATGCAACACAAGTTGGCAACAAAATGAGCAAACGCACAGGCTATTTTTTGTATATGTGTGTGTGTGGGTGGGGGGGGGGGGGGAGGGGGGTTGTGTTGTGTTGTGTTGAGCTGTGCTGTGCTGTGTTACGTTTTCTCACAACAGAGTTCTCTTGTGTAAAATCCAGGCTGCTCTCCACGGGGAGAGATCGTCGCCACAGTGCAGCGCCATCCTTATTTTGCTATTTCTCTCTGTGCCTGTTCTGTGTATTGTCTGTACGTGTACTGCGTGCTCTGTGTATTGTCTGTACGTGTACTGCGTGCTCTGTGCGTGCTCTGTGTATTGTCTGTACGTGTACTGCGTGCTCTGTGTATTGTCTGTACGTGTACTGCGTGCTCTGTGTATTGTCTGTACGTGTACTGCGTGCTCTGTGTATTGTCTGTTCGTGTACTGCGTGCTCTGTGTATTGTCTGTACGTGTACTGCGTGCTCTGTGTATTGTCTGTACGTGTACTGCGTGCTCTGTGTATTGTCTGTTCGTGTACTGCGTGCTCTGTACATGTACTGCGTGCTCTGTGCGTGCTCTGTGTATTGTCTGTACGTGTACTGCGTGCTCTGTGTATTGTCTGTTCGTGTACTGCGTGCTCTGTGCGTGTTCTGTGTATTGTCTGTACATGTACTGCGTGCTCTGTGCGTGTTCTGTGTATTGTCTGTACATGTACTGCGTGCTCTGTGCGTGCTCTGTGTATTGTCTGTACATGTACTGCGTGCTCTGTGCGTGTTCTGTGTATTGTCTGTACATGTACTGCGTGCTCTGTGCCTATAACAGCGGATTCCTATTGAACAGAATTTCGCCATGGACAACCCTTTTGTAACGCATGTGGGTTCTTTTACTTGTGCCAAGAGCATGCTGCACACAGAACTTGGGTTTGTCGTTTCATCTGAATAGAAAGAAACTGGGTGACATGGGAACATGATTGATCCTTGTCGCCTGACTGTTCAGTCATACCTCGAAACACATCTGTGCAAACATCGCTCTAAGTGGCAGCTGATCAATCAATCAATCAATCAAGCAGTCAAGCAGTCAAGGGCAAGGAGTGTATAGCGAGGTGGGAACAACATCGATGGCTGCTGACTGGTGTGCACGGAAAGAGACTTCCCTGCTTTCATTGCCAGTCAAGGGACCTGTGATTCCAACGTCTGCGTGTTTGATGAGACAGTATTCACAAGTCGATTGGGGTTAATTGAAACTTGAATTGAACCAAATCAACAAAAACCAGAGAGAGTTATGAGCTCCCTCCCTTACCCCACCCCCCCCCCCACCCACCCACCCCACCCTCCCCCCTCTGACCCCCACCCCCACTTTTCGTGTCTTTGAATGGTAACCCAGGGAAACGACCCCAGCAACCCCAGGCTTTATTCATGTGTACGGGAAAGGTCGCGAGTTCAAATGTAGATGGCTTGAAAGGCCGACCGTGGTACAATGGGTTTGGCGTTGGACTTTTGATCCAGTGCTAACTGAGGCTGGAGGCCCTGTTTCGGGCAAGGTGTTGTGTCATTGGGAAAGGCCTTCACTCTGGTTTCCCTCACTCCACCCACAGTGTGAATGGGTACCCGCCTTCCATTGGGAACTTCTTTTTCTTCTCCTTCTGCGTCCGTGGGCTGCAGCTCCCACCTTCACTCGCATACGTACACGAGTTGGCTTTTGCCTGTATGACCGTTTTTACCCCGCCATGTAAGCAGCCATACTCCGTTTTCGGGGGGATACATGCTGGATATGTTCTTGTTTCCATAACCCACCGAACGCTGACATGGATTACAGAATCTTCAACGTGCGTATTCGATCTTCTGCTTCCGTATACACACGAAGGGGGTTCAGGCACTAGCAGGTCTGCACATATGTTGACCCAGGAGATCAGAAAAATCTCCATCCTTTACCCACCAGGCGCCGTTACCGAGATTCGAACCTGAGACCCTCAGATTGAAAGTCCAACGCTTTTACCACTCAGCTATTGCGCCTGTCGGTTGGGAAGTTCAAAACAGCGGAAGGAGAGGACTGGGACCCGCCTTGCTATGTCCAGCCATGGGCACAGTGGATATGAATTCACTGCTCTGATAGTTGCAAAAGTTCATGGGACCTTTGACCTTACAGACAGCTTGTATGGTACAGCCCCTGTTTTGAGAACGTTCATGGGACCTTTGACCTTACAGACAGCTTGTATGATACAGCCCTGTTCATGGGACCTTTGACCTTAAAGACAGCTTGTATGGTACAGCCCGTTTTGAGAACGTTCATGGGACCTTTGACCTTAAAGACAGCTTGTATGATACAGCCCATGTTCATGGGACCTTTGACCTTACAGACAGCTATGATATAGCCGCTGTTTTGAGAACGTTCATGGGACCTTTGACCTTAAAGACAGCTATGATATAGCCCCTGTTCATGGGACCTTTGACCTTACAGACAGCTATGATATAGCCCCTGTTTTGAGAACGTTCATGGGACCTTTGACCTTAAAGACAGCTATGATATAGCCCCTGTTCATGGGACCTTTGACCAAAGACAGCTATGATATAGCCCCTGTTTTGAGAACGCCAGGCAGGGAACGTCAGAACTTTGCCGTGGATCGCTTCCAGACTGGCCTACACAACAAACTCCATGTCTGACCTTCTGAATGCGTAGATCACGTGCTCAGGGCACAGTTCAGGCCGTCAGCACACAATCACACCCAGTGAAACTTGAGAACCACTTGTTCTGAGGGGTGGATTTAACTGAGAGAAGGGTCAATCCCCAACCCCCGCCACACCTTTATTTTACCCTCCAGGTAATTTGTCACTGGGGAGAGTACTGACTTGTGTCAGCTGCTGATAAGTAGACTACCATGTATGTAGGCTACCATGTATGCAGCATGTGATCCACGATTTTAACTGACATACAGTCACTGGCTGCATGATCTTTCAATCCATGACAAGGACACTGTTATCAGTGTTAGTGTCCATTATTCATGGTTTTGATTGAATTAAATAACAAGGGGAAGTCTCTTCATTTGCAAGGAACACAACTTCAAGTCACTGCTTCCAGCTACCAATGTAACTCAGGAAGATAAAATGTACACAGGAACAAATGCAGACACTTCCTGAAAAAAAGGAGGTTCCAGGCCGGTCATACCAACCATACAGCAACAAGGACAGAAGAAAGTGTTAATACAAATTACCTTTTTTCAAGACTGGCAGAGCCGTTTGGTCTTGAATATTGACAGAATATAAACAATACAGAATATATATATATATATATATATATATATATATATAGAGAGAGAGAGAGAGAGAGAGAGAGAGATCTATGCTTTTAACTGATAGTCAGTTCCAGATTGTGTATGGCCACGGTGTTCACAACCTGGCAGTCTGTTCATTCAGTGAACACCTGACGACTTTTTTTACTCTGTTCACATCTACCAGCAAGACCAGTCAGGCAGAACAGTCCTGGTTTTCACAAGGCCCGATGGAGCAAATGTAAGCAGCTTTCTTCCTGACCAGTAATCCCATGTTTACAAAATTCTGACCTGACCAGGTCACACATTGACACTGACCGGGAGCTGGCTTTGACAATCCACTGCCGGCCAGCTGATAGTGAATGGACAGACACAGCAGTCTGGGATATCTGATAGTGAATGGACAGACACAGCAGTCTGGGATACATGAGTTCAGAAACAAGGAAGTGCATGGAAGATTGTGGGGTACAGTTAACTGTGTTGAGATTGTCAACTTCAAAGGAAACACAATCAAGCGAGTATAAAAGATTGTCTTATGAAGCATGCACAAAAAACATGTGCATATGCATATGTGCACAAACATTTACACACACACACACACACACACACACACTGTGTAACACATGCACAGACACATACACACATATGCTCACTTACATAAATACACACGCATGTTTAAGTATGCATTCACACACACACACATACCCCCACCTCCCACCCCCACACATACCTCCCCCCCCCCCACATAAACACACACATAACCTCCCTCCCCCCCCTCACACACACACACCTACATACATACATACATACACCTTTCAATCAGCACAAGCAACACACTAAGCCAATGTTTAACTTTAAAAATGTCACTGTCTCCAAGCAAACTGCATTGTAAATCAGTCCAACAACACAGTCACTGTCTCCAAGCAAACTGCATTGTAAATCAGTCAAACAACAATGTCACTGTCTCCAAGCAAACTGCATTGTAAATCAGTCCAACAACAATGTCACTGTCTCCAAGCAAACTGCATTGTAAATCAGTCCAACAACACAGTCACTGTCTCCAAGCAAACTGCATTGTAAATCAGTCCAACAACAATGTCACTGTCTCCAAGCAAACTGCATTGTAAATCAGTCCAACAACGTCACTGTCTCCAAGCAAACTGCATTGTAAATCAGTCCAACAACAATGTCACTGTCTCCAAGCAAACTGCATTGTAAATCAGTCCAACAACGTCACTGTCTCCAAGCAAACTGCATTGTAAATCAGTCCAACAACAATGTCACTGTCTCCAAGCAAACTGCATTGTAAATCAGTCAAACAACAATGTCACTGTCTCCAAGCAAACTGCATTGTAAATCAGTCCAACAACAATGTCACTGTCTCCAAGCAAACTGCATTGTAAATCAGTCCAACAACAATGTCACTGTCTCCAAGCAAACTGCATTGTAAATCAGTCAAACACAGTCACTGTCTCCAAGCAAACTGCATTGTAAATCAGTCAAACAACGTCACTGTCTCCAAGCAAACTGCATTGTAAATCAGTCCAACAACGTCACTGTCTCCAAGCAAACTGCATTGTAAATCAGTCCAACAACAATGTCACTGTCTCCAAGCAAACTGCATTGTAAATCAGTCCAACAACAACGTCACTGTCTCCAAGCAAACTGCATTGTAAATCAGTCAAACAACAATGTCACTGTCTCCAAGCAAACTGCATTGTAAATCAGTCCAACAACGTCACTGTCTCCAAGCAAACTGCATTGTAAATCAGTCCAACAACAATGTCACTGTCTCCAAGCAAACTGCATTGTAAATCAGTCCAACAACAATGTCACTGTCTCCAAGCAAACTGCATTGTAAATCAGTCCAACAACAATGTCACTGTCTCCAAGCAAACTGCATTGTAAATCAGTCCAACAACAATGTCACTGTCTCCAAGCAAACTGCATTGTAAATCAGTCCAACAACAATGTCACTGTCTCCAAGTAAACTGCATTGTAAATCAGTCCAACAACAATGTCACTGTCTCCAAGCAAACTGCATTGTAAATCAGTCCAACAACAATGTCACTGTCTCCAAGCAAACTGCATTGTAAATCAGTCCAACAACAATGTCACTGTCTCCAAGCAAACTGCATTGTAAATCAGTCCAACAACAATGTCACTGTCTCCAAGCAAACTGCATTGTAAATCAGTCAAACAACAATGTCACTGTCTCCAAGCAAACTGCATTGTAAATCAGTCCAACAACGTCACTGTCTCCAAGCAAACTGCATTGTAAATCAGTCCAACAACAATGTCACTGTCTCCAAGTAAACTGCATTGTAAATCAGTCCAACAACAATGTCACTGTCTCCAAGCAAACTGCATTGTAAATCAGTCCAACAACAATGTCACTGTCTCCAAGCAAACTGCATTGTAAATCAGTCCAACAACGTCACTGTCTCCAAGCAAACTGCATTGTAAATCAGTCAAACAACAATGTCACTGTCTCCAAGCAAACTGCATTGTAAATCAGTCCAACAACGTCACTGTCTCCAAGCAAACTGCATTGTAAATCAGTCCAACAACAACGTCACTGTCTCCAAGCAAACTGCATTGTAAATCAGTCCAACAACAATGTCACTGTCTCCAAGTAAACTGCATTGTAAATCAGTCCAACAACACAGTCACTGTCTCCAAGCAAACTGCATTGTAAATCAGTCCAACAACAATGTCACTGTCTCCAAGCAAACTGCATTGTAAATCAGTCAAACACAGTCACTGTCTCCAAGCAAACTGCATTGTAAATCAGTCCAACAACAATGTCACTGTCTCCAAGCAAACTGCATTGTAAATCAGTCCAACAACAATGTCACTGTCTCCAAGCAAACTGCATTGTAAATCAGTCCAACAACAATGTCACTGTCTCCAAGCAAACTGCATTGTAAATCAGTCAAACAACAACATCACTGTCTCCAAGTAAACTGCATTGTAAATCAGTCAAACAACAACATCACTGTCTCCAAGTAAACTGCATTGTAAATCAGTCCAACAACAATGTCACTGTCTCCAAGCAAACTGCATTGTAAATCAGTCCAACAACGTCACTGTCTCCAAGCAAACTGCATTGTAAATCAGTCCAACAACAATGTCACTGTCTCCAAGCAAACTGCATTGTAAATCAGTCCAACAACAATGTCACTGTCTCCAAGCAAACTGCATTGTAAATCAGTCCAACAACGTCACTGTCTCCAAGCAAACTGCATTGTAAATCAGTCCAACAACAATGTCACTGTCTCCAAGCAAACTGCATTGTAAATCAGTCCAACAACAATGTCACTGTCTCCAAGCAAACTGCATTGTAAATCAGTCAAACAACAATGTCACTGTCTCCAAGCAAACTGCATTGTAAATCAGTCCAACAACAATGTCACTGTCATTATTGATGATAGCCATACTCTTACAAAATAATGTGAACTTTTACCTTCTGGCAAATTCCATTGATAATTTCCTGATCTGGATGTTCAGAAAATATCTCAAACAATTGTATGAAGTTGACAAGTTAGTCTTTTAAAACAACTATGGAATATAACAAATGTGTATAGAAATCAACACCATAAGCATGCCTAGTACAAGACTAAACTATACAATATGTTATGGAATCAATCTAATTTTTCTATTCATGATTATGTATTGTTCTGCCAACATTATATTGATGTGGATTTATCAATATTCAGAACATCATGTTTTTACTTCCGAATACACAAAACATACTAATTTTGTTTGATATCTGTAAACCTTTGTCTGAATGAAAACGTTGAAAAAATATCCCAAACTGAAAACTCCTGTTCAACAACAGTTTCATAGCCCAGCGAATCAAATTCACAAATCATTCATCAATCTTTACCTCTAACCATTTTTAGACCTAAATCAACTTAAGTCCTTAACAACTATAATAATTCTCTCTCTCTCTCTCTCTCTCTCTCTCTCTCTCTCTCTGTGTGTGTGTGTGTGTGTGTGCGTGTGTGTGTGTGTTCTATGCTCTGCATTACTGTTGAATAGTAAGGTGTTAATTAAAAAAAAAAAAATTGTAATAAGATAAACAGTATGTATCTATACATATATATATGTGTATACAATGTATGTTAACTATAGTATGATATTTTTTGCCTATTCTCTGACTTTCATTGCTGATTGTAATTACTGTAAGTGAGGTCAACATCAACTTTGCGTTTAAACATTTTATGTCTTCCGTGTGTTGAGACTGGTTGACTGTGATGTTGGTAAACTGTTTATATAACATGATACACCAATGGATTCCTCCTGTTGAAGATGGTAAAGTATTCTGTGTTGTGTATCCACACATACATTCAGATGGCCAGTGGGTGGTTCATGTTCAATGTTCATCAACTATAACACACACACACACACACACACACACACACACACACACACACACACACACATATATATATATGACCTTTTGCCCCAGACAGAAATAGGAGCCAATTTCCTTGTCACATGAACAGCATCATTGTCATAGCCATGAACATAATATTATCAAATTAATTTCTCATTGTCATCATTATAAACATCATAATCCATTCTATATTCACATGAGACTCAACTCATCCAACAAAAAAATGTGGGTTTGCATTGATCATAATTATTCAAACAAGTACATGTTATACTTGGGAAACATGCCATGCACACACACACACACACACACACACACACACACACACGAATACATACAAATACATACACACACACTTACACATAAACATGATAACCACACACGCATGTACATACTGTATACATACTGTTCACACACGGTTACATATAAACATTTTCTCCAAAGCCCTGACTAAATTTTTATAACAGAAAGTCACTGAATGTTGTTTTGTACAAGAGGTGAAAACACTATCAGTGTGACTTACTGTTGTTTTATCAACAGACACCTTTTCAGCATGGTCTGGTATTTAGGTTGTTTGGTTGCATTGTGTTATCAGAAATATTTCAAGATATCCTTAATTCATGGTGTGTGTGTGTGTGTGTGTGTGTGTGTGTGTGTGTGTGTGTGTGTGTGTGTGTGTTTCTCTCTGTACATGGTAGTTTTGTTTTGGTTTTCTGTTTTTGTGTGTTCAAATCAAGCTGATAATCACTCATTTTTTCCCTGCTGATTCCATGTAAAACATTCCACATGTTTCTTTTTTCATTCCACTTAGAAGTTTGATACATATATATATATATATATAATTTTAACCAGACAGAAGAAAAAACCCATATAACTTGGCTTCTACATTTGAGGACCCTTCCAAGGGGAACCTTCATCATTCTTCTTCTTCTTTCCCTTGACTACCGCCTTCATCATTGTGAAGATTCTGTAGACTATAAGGGGGGTTTGCATGTTTTTGAGGTTTCCTGAGGTAGAGGTTGCTGGGCCAGGGGATGGGAGATGTGTGTGGGGGGAGAGGTATGGGGGTGGGGGGAGGAGGTGATCAGATTTGGGATTTGAAGCCTTCCAGGGTTGGGCTGAGGGCAATCTCAGCAGGAAGGTTGTTCCAGTTTGTTATGGTCTGTAGAGTAACAACCAGTACTTTGCACCATGCTTGGTAGGCATACTGAGCTAAGTAAAACTGTTTAGTGTCTTCAGCTACCTATTACTTAGCACCATGCTTGGCAGGCATACTGATTAAAGTAAAACTGTTTAGTGTCTTCAGCTACCTGTTCTCGACATGCTGCTGTGTATGGGTGTACAGATTTTTTTTCCCCACTGACAGTCGTGCCGGTTTTTAATGGATTTAATTGATGGTGCTGTTCGACTAAGTGTGTGTCAATAATTGTTAAATGTAATGTTGATAAGAAATCCAAGGAACCATACTAACCAAAGTAACGATAAAAAAAAAAACCCAAAGAAATGACAAACATGAACATACGAAAAAGGACATACTTAACTGTGTCACACTCGACCCTCATCAACCTGAGGTTCAATCAACGTGTCACGCACAGTGAAATGAACCCACAAAATAAGAAACTCACCACGGATCAGCTAGATTATTCGCCGCCTGACTGCATACCTTCAATGCCCCTTGTCAAACAGCACCACTCAACACACCCTCTAAGCCATCACAACACCAACCCAAACCACCACTTGCACGGACTTCACATGACCACAATGTCCACGCCCTCGTAAAACCTCGACTCAGTTCGAACTGACGAAACAATTTTAGGAAATGAGATACACTCTCCTGGGTCCGCAGAGAGCAAACAATCACTCCTGGCTTGCCTTACACACGCGGTATGGCATGGGGTATCTCCATAACAGATGACAGGTCAGGTCTGAACCCAAGCAAGCAACAGTAGCAGCCGCTTGGGACAGTGGAGAGAAGTGGCAGCACATTGGACAGACCTAAATTTAGCGCACAGGAAGTAAACACGTCGCTTGGTTACAAGACCCCACTTCCTGTTGTATCCAAAGTGGTCGACGACATGGCTCAAATCCGAAAGTCGTTTCCGTCGCTGGTGTTCGCGATCGAACTCTGATTACTGTAATCAAGTTCTCCCTTTCATCAAGTCCCCCGTTTCAACAGCGGGTGCAGGAATTGCTCGCACCATTATCAAGCCTTGTCATCGCAGCGGAGACACGCTCGCTTTTCTTTCTCTGACGTGCGACTCGATCCGATCATGATCGATGGTTTATGTGTGTGTGTGTGTGTGTGTGTGTGTGTGTGTGTGTGTGTGTGTGTGTGTGTGTGTGTGTGTGTGTGTGTGTGATGTGTGCGCGCGCGCGTGTGTGTGTGTTTGTGTGTGTGTGCACGCGCGCATGTGCAGACTGGAACAAAGTGGAGGAGGAGGTTGTACAGGCCGCATTTTCTGCAGCAAAGTTAGGGAGAGCGCCCTTGGTCGCTGTCTCCCACTGAGGAGTAAATCAATCCCCCCCCACCCCCGGACCCCTCCCTCCTACCCCCCAACCGCGCCCCCCCCCCTCCCACCTGGTTAGTGAGGTGCAGCGCAGTGCAACAGGACATTTTCAAGTTGAGCTCAGGGGCTCAACTCGGAGTGTCCGCAGTTGGAGCAGTAGACCCCTCCCTACCTCCACCCACAGCCCACCCTGCTATAGAGAGACACAGTGCTGAACCAGGACATCTTGGAGAACACCTTGAGATCAGCTGTGTCAGTTGGAGTAAAATATAAAGTTTTCTTCAGTATAGTTAGTTAAGTGAACTTATATATATATATATATATATATAGATAGATAGATAGATAGATAGATAGATAGATAGATAGATAGATATAGATATATATAGATATATATCTGTATAGTTAAGTAAATATAGATGAGGACAAGTTAAGCTTAAAACAAAAATAGATAGATTCATAGACATGCGCTCCCATCAGCCGTTGCTACGATAACCTGCAAAGGTTCCTGTAACGTATCGTTTCAGACTGACTGATTCCAGATTCCAGTGTGTGTGTGTGTGTGTGTGTGTGTGTGTGTGTGCAAAAGTGCGTGAGTGTTTGTGAGTGGGAAGTGGCGGAGATAAAAGGGGCACGGCGTGCGGCAGCAT
Organism: Babylonia areolata; assembly: GCF_041734735.1. Classification (NCBI taxonomy): domain Eukaryota; kingdom Metazoa; phylum Mollusca; class Gastropoda; order Neogastropoda; family Buccinidae; genus Babylonia; species Babylonia areolata. Next base: position 277,996 of record NC_134908.1, read on the forward strand.
CAGTCAACTGACTCGTGACAAACCAAACAATCATGCATGGAAAAATCAGTGTTTACGCAGATCAGTGGAAAGCTTGGCCGACTGGGAGAGGGTGTGGTTGAACTGGACTGATAAACAAACAAATAAACAAACATATGAACAAACAGATCAAGAAAGAAATAAATAATCAAAGAAACAAACAAATGAATTGATGAATAAACAAATAAATAGATAAATGAATACATGAACAAATGAATAGATACAGAAATAAATAAAAAACCAGTCTTATGGTACTTAACAACAATTCTGTTTATTTAACTTATTTATCTATTTACATCTTTATTTGTTATTTTATTCATTCATTTATTTGTTTATTTGTTCATTTATCTTGGCAGTTCTATAGCTAGGGTTGCTTAGTTATTCAGCTAGTATGTATATTTGTAACTAACATGTACAACATGTGTATTTATGTATAAATCTATCTGGAGACAGACAGACACACAGACAGACAGACAGACAGACAGATTTTTGGGGAAAGTTTCTTTCGTAGTTGTCTCCCTTCTGGTCTGACGTCATTGTCACTACAGTGACGTTTGAAAATGGCTGCCACCGAGTAGATCCTGCTCTCCATTCAAGATTGCGGAAAACAAAAAGAGGTATGGCTGTTGAGTGCTACTTTTATCGACGCTTTCATTGCGATATGTATCCACGAAAACATTTGTATTTTGTTTCTGGTTTCATAGTTGTACGACCATGTTCTTAGTAGTTAGAAGAGATTGTGTTTGGGAAGTTGAACTGGGATAGCAAAACATTTCGAAGTCTGTCAATCATTGTCGTTCTTTGGCTTATTGCCAACACTTCCCGCGTTCCTAGCATTGTGAAATAAATGACAAATATTCAGTGTATTACGAAAGAAACATTTACATGACATTGAATACTTATCTTGACATTCATTTACAGAATTTAAATACAAAACTCATCTAGATATTTCTTGATTTTTCAAGCATTGCGAACTCAATGTTGAAAAATGAATCTGTCATGTGTGGGGACTCTTTCTCGTCTCCACTTCAAGCGGGCAAACGGTATTGTCAGGCCTGCACACTTTGATATTGATATGATATGATAATGATGATATGAGATGATGATATGAACACGATAAACATTTTCACTTTTTGTCGTTCACTGTTTTGTGACAAGCTTGCAAATGACTGAGTATTTCAATTTATGGGACCCGATGTGTTGTGTTAAATGATATTCAGCACCAAGAAGAGCAAAACTTTATTATTCTGTGCCCTTCTTGATACAGCAGAGTCCACTGGAAATATTGTGAACAGCACACACACACACACACACACACACACACACACACACACACACACACACACATGCACACTAAAGCATACACAAATTGACAAAATATGAAATATTTGATTGCATTATTTGAGTAAATACATGGGAAATACTTTAGACACGTTTGAATGTTTTCTCGGTTTCTGTAATTTTTGTGTTCATTGTTGTTTCTATTTTACAGGAAGAAAGAATACAGATTGTGCATATATCCACCAGAATGGAAGAAACAAGGGAATCAGAGAGTTTTGTGGTGCAGTCTTCCTCTGTGAGTATTTGTTTTTCACAGCACACAAAACGTGCATACATGTTATTGCATGTACACACACACACACACACACACACATGCACACATGCACGCACGTGTGCATGCACACACACCCTCCCAACCATCCCAATGCCCCCAATAACCTCCTCCCCCTTCCACACACACTCAGTGAGTTCCCTCTGCTCTTCTGTTTTTCTGTGTACCTACCAGCCTGCTTGTCTGCCTGTATGTCAGCCTGCTTGTCTGTCTGTGTGTGTGTTTGGGGGTGGTGGTGGCGGGCTGCGAAGGAGGACTTGTACAACGGGTATGCTGTTTGCATGTACTTCTTTATTTGCCCTCATGTGTGTTAAGGGGTGTGCTGTTTGCATGTACTTCTTTATTTGCCCTCATGTGTGTTAAGGGGTGTGCTGTTTGCATGTACTTCTTTATTTGCCCTCATGTGTGTTAACGGGTGTGCTGTTTGCATGTACTTCTTTATTTGCCCTCATGTGTGTTAACGGGTGTGCTGTTTGCATGTACTTCTTTATTTGCCCTCATGTGTGTTAAGGGGTGTGCTGTTTCCACATACTTCTTTATTTGCCCTCATGTGTGTTAACGGGTGTGCTGTTTGCATGTACTTCTTTATTTGCCCTCATGTGTGTTAACGGGTGTGCTGTTTGCATGTACTTCTTTATTTGCCTCATGTGTGCTAAGGGGTGTGCTGTTTGCATGTACTTCTTTATTTGCCCTCATGTGTGCTAAGGGGTGTGCTGTTTGCATGTACTTCTTTATTTGCCTCATGTGTGTTAACGGGTGTGCTGTTTGCATGTACTTCTTTATTTGCCCTCATGTGTTAAGGGGTGTGCTGTTTGCATGTACTTCTTTATTTGCCTCATGTGTGTTAAGGGGTGTGCTGTTTGCATGTACTTCTTTATTTGCCCTCATGTGTGTTAACGGGTGTGCTGTTTGCATGTACTTCTTTATTTGCCCTCATGTGTTAAGGGGTGTGCTGTTTGCATGTACTTCTTTATTTGCCCTCATGTGTTAAGGGGTGTGCTGTTTGCATGTACTTCTTTACTTGCCCTCATGTGTGTTTTCCCATCACTCTATACCGGGGAAGAAGAGTATTTGACTAAATGTATGTGCTTCCATTTTGTTTTGATCTTTTTCTTTTGTTTACAGTTTGTTTCGTGAGTCCCTCTTTCGGTTGATGACTGGATGTAAAAAGTATATCCCTTGTTTATCCGTTATCTGTTACCCTCCGTAAAAAGTATATCCCTTGTTTATCTGTTATCTGTTACCCTCCGTAAAAAGTATATCCCTTGTTTATCCGTTATCTGTTACCCTCCGTAAAAAGTATATTCCTTGCTTATCCGTTATCTGTTACTGTCATAAAGGACACATAGAATTATGTGAAAAGTATATTCCTTGTTTATCCATTATCTGTTACCGTCATAAAGAAGGACACACTCATAGAAGTATGGAGTACACTTAAGGAGCATACTCTGAACAATTGCTAAAGGAAAAAAAATCTGTTAATGGAAGCTTTGAAATTTGTCTGTTTGCCTAAGTTAAGTAAATCAGGTCTGTTTTTCAGAGCTCAACAGCAGTGCTGATTGATATCATGTCTTATTTCACATTTCTGTTTCAGAGCTCCACAGCAGTGCTGATTGATATCATGTCTTATTTCACATTTCTGTTGCCTGTTTTTCAGAGCTCAGCAGCAGTGCTGATTAATAACATGTCTGTTTCAGAGCTCCACAGCAGTGCTGATTGATATCATGTCTTATTTCACATTTCTGTTTCAGAGCTCCACAGCAGTGCTGATTGATATCGTGTCTTATTTCACATTTCTGTTTCAGAGCTCCACAGCAGTGCTGATTGATATCATGTCTTATTTCACATTTCTGTTTCAGAGCTCAACAGCAGTGCTGATTAATATCATGTCTGTTTCAGAGCTCAACAGCAGTGCTGATTGATATCATGTCTTATTTCAGATTTCTGTTGCCTGTTTTTCAGAGCTCCACAGCAGTGCTGATTGATATCGTGTCTTATTTCACATTTCTGTTTCAGAGCTCAACAGCAGTGCTGATTGATATCATGTCTTATTTCACATTTCTGTTTCAGAGCTCAACAGCAGTGCTGATTGATGCCCAGGAAGCAAAGAAGTATGGTGTGGAGATTCCCATGGAAGATGACTTTGAGTGGGGTAGGTATTGTATTGTATATTGTATTGTATATTGTATTGTATTGTATTGTATTGCATTGTATTGTATCACTCTTTGTCACAACAGATTTCTCCATGGTAAATTTGAGCTGCTGTTTCCAGGGAGAGTGTACCACTGCAGTGAGAGCACCACCCTCTTCTTTTTCTTTTCCTTTTTTGCCAAGAAATGCATGTTTTCCTAACAAAGTGGACTTTTCTGCAGAATTTTGCCAGGAACAACCCTTTTGTTGCTGTGGGTCATTACATGTGCACTGATGACATGCTGTGCAAGAGACGCCAGTTTGTCATTTCATCCGAATGACTAGCGTGCAGACCACCTCTCAGGGTCTAGTGCAGGTGGAGAAAATACTGGCGGATATGGGTTCAGACTAGTGCACTCAGATTCTCTTACTTTGTGGGACACATTACTGCTAGGTCCCCATTATGGGGAGAAAGTGATCAGGGCTCCGGACCCCGTTTTGGTATAATGATAGTAACAATGACAGTAATGATAATAAGAAGAATGATAATCATGATAATCATAATTAGAAGAATGATAATGATAATGATGATGATGATGATGATGGTGATGATGATAGTAGTAATAGTTGTAATAATCAGATTGATAATAATGATGATAATGATATGAAGGAGAAGAACTGGTCTCTGACTGAGGGTGGTTGCTACAAACGTACCCATATCACCATCATCATTTGTCTCTGCACAAGAGTAAGCTCTTGATAAACACTTTAATTGTTGCTATCACTATAATGTTGTTGTATGTCTGTGTGTGCATGTTGTTGCCATCATGAATACTTTCATTGTTGCTGTCATTATTATGTTGTATGTGTGTGTGTGTGTGTGTGTGTGTGTGTGTGTGTTGGTGCTATGATAAATACTTTTATTGTTGGTATCACTATAATGTTGTGTGTGTGTGTGTGTGTGTGTGTGTGTGTGTGTGTGTGTGTTGTTGTTGTTGTTGTTGTTGCCAGTGGCACCAGAGAGGCAGCAGGACATGACGGACCTGAACAACCTGCTGCGGTCCCTGGAGGAGGGAGACCATGACAGCGAACTGGACACACGCCGTCAACCCCCCTCCCTCTTCGCCCGCCCTGAACACGTCCCCAACTATGAGAAAATCTCTGGTCAGTGTTTGTATACACTGCTGAGGCATTGTCTTTTGTCTTGGTGATTATAGCCCTGAACACATCCACAACTATGAGAAAATCTCTGGTCAGTGTTTGTATACAATGCTGTCTTGGTGATTATAGCTCTGAACATGTCCCCCAACTATGAGAAAATCTCTGGTCAGTGTTTGTATACAATGCTGTCTTGGTGATTATAGCCCTGAACATGTCCCCCAACTATGAGAAAATCTCTGGTCAGTGTTTGTATACACTGCTGAGGCATTGTCTTTTGTCTTGGTGATTATAGCCCTGAACACGTCCCCAGCTATGAGAAAATCTCTGGTCAGTGTTTGTATACACTGCTGAGGCATTGTCATTGTCTTGGTGAATATAGCCCTGAACACGTCCCCAACTATGAGAAAATCTCTGGTCAGTAACGTCTCCCACACTACTGAGGCATTGTCATTGTCTTGATGATTATAGCCCTGAACACGTCCCCCAACTATGAGAAAATCTCTGGTCAGTGTTTGTATACAATGCTGTCTTGGTGATTATAGCCCTGAACACGTCCCCCAACTATGAGAAAATCTCTGGTCAGTGTTTGTATACAATGCTGTCTTGGTGATTATAGCTCTGAACATGTCCCCCAACTATGAGAAAATCTCTGGTCAGTGTTTGTATACAATGCTGAGGTGAGGCATTGTCTTTTGTCTTGGTGATTATAGCCCTGAACACGTCCCCCAACTATGAGAAAATCTCTGGTCAGTGTTTGTATACAATGCTGTCTTGGTGATTATAGCCCTGAACACGTCCCCCAACTATGAGAAAATCTCTGGTCAGTGTTTGTATACACTGCTGAGGCATTGTCTTTTGTCTTGGTGATTATAGCTCTGAACACGTCCCCAACTATGAGAAAATCTCTGGTCAGTGTTTGTATACAATGCTGTCTTGGTGATTATAGCTCTGAACACGTCCCCAACTATGAGAAAATCTCTGGTCAGTAGTGTCTCACACACTGCTGAGGCGTTGTCATTGTCTTGGTGCAGTTTGTCAACCTGTTGGTTGATGCCCTTAAAGTCACATTGCATTTTGTTGTGTGTTTTTTGTTTTGTTTTGGTGTTAATTATTGATTTCTTTTGACTTTACTGATGTTTTGTTTAGTGTGTTTTTCTTCATTGTTTTTCTTTTCATTGAGAGATCTGTGCTTAACATTCAAAGATCATTTTTTTGTGAAAAATATTACCTGTGTGTACATTTTTTGTATGTGTTATTATATGGTCATTGGAATTGTGATACTTAAAAAATGTGAAAAACAACATTGCAGTCTTAATACATCTGTCCAAAGAATATTATATATTGCAGCTTGCATGACATTGTTAGTGAACTGAGAATGTGCAACTTGTCAAAAAATTGTTTTTAACTTTTGTTATCAAACACACAGACACACAGACACAGACACACACACAGACACACACACACACAAAACTGGCCAAGGAAGACACTTTATCAGGTGTTAACGATATACAATCCCCCTCCCAGAGGCAGGAGTTGGGGGTACAGGTGTTAACGATGTACAACCCCTCTCCCAGAGGGAGGAGGTGGGGGTACAGGTGTTAACGATGTACAATCCCTGTCCCAGAGGGAGGAGTTTGGGGTACAGGTGTTAACGATGTACAACCCCTCTCCCAGAGGGAGGAGTTTGGGGTACAGGTGTTAACGATGTACAACCCCTCTCCCAGAGGGAGGAGGTGGGGGGTACAGGTGTTAACGATGTACAACCCCTCTCCCAGAGGGAGGAGGTGGGGGTTCAGGTGTTAACGATGTACAATCCCTCTCCCAGAGGGAGGAGGTGGGGGTACAGGTGTTAACCATGTACAATCCTTCTCCCAGAGGGAGGAGGTGGGGGTACAGGTGTTAACGATGTACAACCCCTCTCCCAGAGGGAGGAGGTGGGGGGTACAGGTGTTAACGATGTACAACCCCTCTCCCAGAGGGAGGAGGTGGGGGTACAGGTGTTAACCATGTACAATCCTTCTCCCAGAGGGAGGAGGTGGGGGTACAGGTGTTAACCATGTACAATCCCTCTCCCAGAGCTGCACCAGGAGGTGGGGGTACAGGTGTTAATGATGTACAATCCCTCTCCCAGAGGGAGGAGGTGGGGGTACAGGTGTTAACGATGTACAGTCCCTCTCCCAGAGGGAGGAGGTGGGGGTACAGGTGTTAACGATGTACAATTCCTCTCCCAGAGGGAGGAGGTGGGGGTACAGGTGTTAACCATGTACAATCCCTGTCCCAGAGCTGCACCAGGAGGTGGGGGTACAGGTGTTAATGATGTACAATCCCTCTCCCAGAGCTGCACCAGGAGGTGGGGGTACAGGTGTTAACCATGTACAATCCTTCTCCCAGAGGGAGGAGGTGGGGGTACAGGTGTTAACGATGTACAATCCCTCTCCCAGAGCTGCACCAGGAGGTGGGGGTACAGGTGTTAACGATGTACAATCCCTCTCCCAGAGGGAGGAGGTGGGGGTACAGGTGTTAACGATGTACAGTCCCTCTCCCAGAGGGAGGAGGTGGGGGTACAGGTGTTAACCATGTACAATCCCTCTTCCAGAGGGAGGAGCTGGGGGGTACAGGTGTTAACCATGTACAATCCCTCTCCCAGAGCTGCACCAGGAGGTGGGGGTACAGGTGTTAACGATGTACAATCCCTCCCCAGAGGGAGGAGGTGGGGGTACAGGTGTTAACGATGTACAGTCCCTCCCCAGAGGGAGGAGGTGGGGGTACAGGTGTTAACGATGTACAATCCCTCTCCCAGAGGGAGGAGGTGGGGGTACAGGTGTTAACGATGTACAGTCCCTCCCCAGAGGGAGGAGGTGGGGGTACAGGTGTTAACGATGTACAATCCCTGTCCCAGAGCTGCGTCAGGAGATGGAGAGTGAAGAGCTGGCCGGGTACCTGGCGGAGTTTGAGCGGGGGGTGGAGGAGGACGTGGTGATGCTGGGCAGCATCTCGCTGCAGGAGGTGCAGGAAGAGGAGCGACGCCTCAGGGACGAGCACGTCACTTACCTGCAGCAAGAGGCCGTTGCCAAGCGACAGCGAGAAGAGCGGCTGCTGCAGCGTCAGGAGGAGGTCAAGCAGAGGGTCGCTACATATGTGCGGCAACGACGCAAAGAGATCGCTGACCGTGAGGTGGGTGACTGGTGGGGTGGGTGACTGGTGGGGTGTTGGGGTGACTGGTGGGGTGTGGGGTGGGTGACTGGTGGGGTGTTTGTGATGTGAGGTGGGTGACTGGTGGGGTGTTTGCTGACTGTGAGGTGGGTGACTGGTGGGGTGTTTGCTGACTGTGAGGTGGGTGACTGGTGGGGTGTTTGTGATGTGAGGTGGGTGACTGGTGGGGTGTTTGCTGACTGTGACTTTTTTGTGTGATGTTTGTGATGTGAATGAACAGTGTGAAGTGTGTGTGATGTTTGTGATGTGAATGAACAGTGTGAATAGGAGGTGGGTGACTGGTGGGGTGTTTGCTGACTGCGATGTGTGTGATGTTTGTGATGTGAATGAACAGTGTGAAATGTGTGTGGTGTTTGTGATGTGAATGAACAGTGTGAAATGTGTGTGGTGTTTGTGATGTGAATGAACAGTGTGAAATGTGTGTGATGTTTGTGATGTGAATGGACAGTTTGAAATGTGTGTGATGTTTGTGATGTGAATGAACAGTGTGAAATGTGTGTGATGTTTGTGATGTGAATGAACAGTGTGAAATGTGTGTGATGTGAATGAACAGTGTGAAATGTGTGTGATGTGAGTGAACAGTGTGAAATGTGTGTGGTGTTTGTGATGTGAATGAACAGTGTGAAATGTGTGTGATGTGAATGAACAGTGTGAAATGTGTGTGATGTTTGTGATGTGAATGAACAGTTTGAAATGCGTGTGATGTGTGTGATGTGAATGAATAGTGTGAAATGTGTTTGATGTGTGTGATGTGAATGAACAGTGTGAAATGTGTGTGATGTGAATGAACAGTGTGAAATGTGTGTGATGTGAATGAACAGTGTGAAATGTGTGTGATGTGTGTTATGTGAATGAACAGTGTGAAATGTGTGTGATGTGTGTGATGTGAATGAACAGTGTGAAATGTGTGTGATGTGAATGAACAGTGTGAAACGTGTGAAATGTGTGTGATGTGAATGAATAGTGTGAAATGCGTGTGATGTGAATGAACAGTGTGAAATGTGTGTGATGTGTGTGATGTGAATGAACAGTGTGAAATGTGTGTGATGTGAATGAACAGTGTGAAATGTGTGTGATGTGTGTGATGTGAATGAACAGTGTGAAATGTGTGTGATGTGAATGAACAGTGTGAAGCAGGAGGTGCTGTGGCAGACAGTTAGGTGTTGTATATCAGACTTGGTGTTCACCACTGGCCAGGGTTCCATCCCCTGTTTCAGCAGGGTGTTGTGCCCTTTGGAAAGGCACTTCACTCCCAGTTCGCTCTCTCCACCCAGGTGTTGATGGCTACCTGATGGTTTGGGAAGGTAACAATGGCAGATAGAGAGGAGTGGGCCCCACAGTCCTGTGTCCAGCCCCAGACACAGTGGATAGGAATTCAATACCACACAACGCTATGGGACCTCAAAGCCGTTTTAACAGTGTGAATGGCTCTTGTTGACTGTGTTGCTCTGTGTGTTAGTCAGAGGTGTAAAGGAGATGGCCAGTTGAGAGGTTATGATGATGTGGATGCTTTGTATAATGCCTGTACTTGGTAAGACACCAAGCTGAAAGCACTTTACAAACACAATCATTTTGCACAACAGGCTGCCTACCTGGGTAGAGCCGACAGACAGCTGCCATTGGGTCTGTGTCATTCTGTCGGGTTTCACTCAAGCACACATACACACTCATATAGACATGTGACATTTTACATATGACCGTGTGTTTATTTATCCCAGCATGTAGGCAGCCAGACTCATTTTCATAGATGTGCATGCTGGGTGTGTTCTTGTTTCTATATCCCACTGAATGCTGACCTGAATTACAGGATCTTTAACACGCATATTTGATCTTCTGCTTGTGTATACACACGAAGGGGGTTCAGGCACTAGCAGGTCTGCATATATGTTGACCTGGGAGATCAGAAAAATGTCCACCCTTTACCAAGCAGGTGTCGTTGCCAGGATCAGAACCTCAGATTCAGTCTAACACTTTAACCTCTCGCCTGTCACCAGGTGTCGTTGTCAAGATCAGAACCTCAGATTCAGTCTAACACTTTAACCTCTCGCCTGTCACCAGGTGTCGTTGTCAAGATCAGAACCTCAGATTCAGTCTAACACTTTAACCTCTCGCCTGTCACCAGGTGTCGTTGCCAAGATCAGAACCTCAGATTCAGTCTAACACTTTAACCTCTCGCCTGTCACCAGGTGTCGTTGCCAAGATTAGAACCTCAGATTCAGTCTAACACTTTAACCTCTCGCCTGTCACCAGGTGTCGTTGCCAGGATTAGAACCTCAGATTCAGTCTAACACTTTAACCTCTAGCCTGTCACCAGGTGTCGTTGCCAGGATTAGAACCTCAGATTCAGTCTAACACTTTAACCTCTCGCCTGTCACCAGGTGTCGTTGCCAGGATTAGAACCTCAGATTCAGTCTAACACTTTAACCTCTTGCCTGTCACCAGGTGTCGTTGCCAAGATCAGAACCTCAGATTCAAAGTCTAACACTTTAACCTCTTGCCTGTCACCAGGTGTCGTTGCCAAGATCAGAACCTCAGATTCAAAGTCTAACACTTTAACCTCTCGCCTGTCACCAGGTGTCGTTGCCAAGATCAGAACCTCAGATTCAGTCTAACACTTTAACCTCTTGCCTGTCACCAGGTGTCGTTGTCAAGATCAGAACCTCAGATTCAGTCTAACACTTTAACCTCTCGCCTGTCACCAGGTGTCGTTGCCAAGATCAGAACCTCAGATTCCAAGTCTAACACTTTAACCTCTCGCCTGTCATGCCCATCAAGCAAGAAATGAGTGAATAGTTATTTTTTTAGGTTGTTTTAAATGACATTTTTTACGTTATGTTTCGGTTGTCTTCCACAGGGATTAAGGAGTGAAGGGTGACCGGCCTGGAAATGGCCCTCTCTAGTCAGCAGGTCTGTAACAACATGACTTGGTTTCACTAGTTTTTTGGTTGGTATTCATCTTCTATTGTGTGTGTGTGTGTGTGTGTGTGTGTGTGTGTGTGTGTGTGTGTGTACTACAGGAGCTGCTGAAACAGCGAGAGAAACTGCTGATGGAGAGACTGCACCGTGGATTTCGTAAAGCTGAGAGTCAGCTGATCGCTGCCTTGGAGGACAGGAAGGGAGAGGTCAAGGTCAGTGTCTGGTACTGTGCGGCCTGCAGTGACCTGTGAACCTGCATGTCTGAGGTCATTAACCCCTTGACTGCTGCTGATGTGAATGATGGTCAGTGAAGGGCTGTCACCTGACAGATCAGACAGTGCTTACAGGTCAGGATGTCAGTGAAGGGCTGTCACCTGACAGATCAGACTGTGCTTACAGGTCAGGATGTCAGTGAAGGGCTGTCACCTGACAGATCAGACAGTGCTTACAGGTCAGGACGTCAGTGAAGGGCTGTCACCTGACAGATCAGACAGTGCTTACAGGTCAGGATGTCAGTGAAGGGCTGTCACCTGACAGATCAGACAGTGCTTACAGGTCAGGATGTCAGTGAAGGGCTGTCACCTGACAGATCAGACAGTGCTTACAGGTCAGGATGTCAGTGAAGGGCTGTCACCTGACAGATCAGACAGTGCTTACAGGTCAGGATGTCAGTGAAGGGCTGTCACCTCACTGAGATCAGACAGTGCTTACAGGTCAGGACGTCAGTGAAGGACTGTCACCTCACTGAGATCAGACACAGCTTACAGGTAAGGATGTCAGTGAAGGGCTGTCACCTCACTGAGATCAGACACAGCTTACAGGTCAGGATATCAGTGAAGGACTGTCACCTCACTGAGATCAGACACAGCTTTCAGGTCAGGACGTCAGTGAAGGACTGTCACCTCACTGAGTTCAGACACAGCTTACAGGTCAGGACGTCAGTGAAGGGCTGTCACCTCACTGAGTTCAGACACAGCTTACAGGTCAGGACGTCAGTGAAGGACTGTCACCTCACTGAGTTCAGACACAGCTTTCAGGTCAGGACGTCAGTGAAGGGCTGTCACCTCACTGATTTCAGACAGTGCAGTTAATGGATTTACATGAGGCTGAAATATAATCATGACTGTGGAAATGAAAATACTCTTTTCATCTTTTTAATGAAGATATTCACAATTTTGTAACTGAAACGCCAGCTTGTAGAATGTCCGTTACCAGTGTTGACTCTTACCCTTTTTACAGTTATATGTATATACACATTTATGTACACATTTCTATGATATATTTTAAACTTTCTGTGTACCGTCATGCATGGAGTCATATACTGGACAAAAGATATTTTCTCTTTACTTTTTTGTTTTTGTTCTTTGTTCTTGAGCTACTACTTTGTTTTGCCAAGACATGACTGTAGCAACAGAAAGAAGTCATTAATACTCCATGAAAAGAATTTCAGATTGGGAATACTTGGGGAAAATGACTGTCTGTGTACAAACAAAATGCTATCAGAAAGTAGCCAAAAGCAAAGTCAGTGGAAAAGGAACAAATGAAGAGAAGTTCAAACTGGCAACGTGAGCAAGATAGCAGGCTGTTGCAAAATTTGGTTGATCAGAATAAAACTCGGGACAGTAACACTTAAGAATGACAGATTTTACTTTTTGAAAAATGTTATTTATTTATTTTTGTTTTTTATTGTTGCTTGAACTGTTTCCCCTTTGTCACAGACATTTTACGGTGACCTGATGACCTCTGAAGGTCAGTACGGGGGGTCAAGGGGTCGGAGGTGGAAGGTGGACTGGAACAGGACGCCCCAGCCCATCCAGGTCAAACTGAAGTGTCTGCGTGGGGTCAAGGACAAACTCCCAGGTCACCGTCACACACACACACACACACAACACAAACACACAAACACACACACACACACACACACAAAACACAAACACACAAATACACACACACATGCACACACACACACACACACACACACACACACACACACACACACACACACACACACACAACATCACACACACACATACACACACATGGGCGCACAACACAACACACATGTACAGACAAACACGCTTGGAAGAAATAGATGTTGGTCCATAGGGTACAGACATGGAATGGAGTTCCTTTATTTCTAGACACTGCTTGAACGGGAATGTTGTTAGCAATTATTTTCAGTAGATGTGAGTTTTGTGTGTGTGTGTACATGTGTGTGTGTACATGTGTGTGTGTGTGTGTGTGTGTGTGTGTGTGTGCAGGGGGTCGGTACGTCCTGATGGTGTCACTGTACAACCGACTGGGGGGTCACGTGATGCGCTGGTCAAAGTTGAAAGGTCAGCAGTGGGGTGGAGCCACCCTGCCTCTCTTCCATGAAGGCAACTTTCATAACGTGGAGATGAAGGTGGGTGGGTGGCTGGCTGTTTTTGTGGGTGGGTGGGGGTGGTAGGGGGGTGTGGTGTGTGTTTGGGGTATTTGTTTGTGTATTTGTGTGGGTGTGCATGTGGTTTTGTGGTGTGTTTGAGGTGGATGGGTGTCTATTTTGTGTGACCTTATGATTGACATGCCACAGACAGTGACTGACATGATGATTGACATGCCACAGACAGTGACTGACATGATGATTGACAGGCCACAGACAGTGACTGACATGATGATTGACAGGCCACAGACAGTGACTGACAGGGGGTGGGTGTGTCCTACAGATGGACCAGAGCGTGTTCACCGTCCTGCCGGCCAAGGCCTCGTTGCGTCCCGGCATGGTGCTGACCTTTGAACTCTTCCTGTTGAGGGGGTCAGTGGTCAGCACCGACCGTGTGGTGGCCTGGGGAGTGTTTCCCATCTGTGATGGGCAGTTCGACATCATCGAGGGCAAGTGAGTGGTGTGGTGTGGTGTGGTGTGGTGTGTTACGTCTTCCCTATATGTGATGGGCAGTTCGACATCATCGAGGGCAAGTGAGTGGTGTGGTGTGGTGTGGTGTGGTGTGTTACGTCTTCCCTATATGTGATGGGCAGTTCGACATCATCGAGGGCAAGTGAGTGGTGTGGTGTGATGTGGTGTGGTGTGTTACGTCTTCCCTATATGTGATGGGCAGTTCCACATCATCGAGGGCAAGTGAGTGGTGTGGTGTGGTGTGGTGTGGTGTGTTACGTCTTCCCTATATGTGATGGGCAGTTCGACATCATCGAGGGCAAGTGAGTGGTGGTGTGGTGTGGTGTGGTGTGTTACGTCTTCCCTATATGTGATGGGCAGTTCCACATCATCGAGGGCAAGTGAGTGGTGTGGTGTGGTGTGGTGTGGTGTGTTACGTCTTCCCTATATGTGATGGGCAGTTCCACATCATCGAGGGCAAGTGAGTGGTGTGGTGTGGTGTGGTGTGGTGTGATGTGGTGTGGTGTGTTACGTCTTCCCTATATGTGATGGGCAGTTCCACATCATCGAGGGCAAGTGAGTGGTGTGGTGTGGTGTGGTGTGGTGTGGTGTGGTGTGTTACGTCTTCCCTATATGTGATGGGCAGTTCAACATCATCGAGGGCAAGTGAGTGGTGTGGTGTGGTGTGGTGTGGTGTGGTGTGTTACGTCTTCCCTATATGTGATGGGCAGTTCGACATCATCGAGGGCAAGTGAGTGATGTGGTGTGGTGTGGTGTGGTGTGGTGTGGTGGATTGTGGTGTGCTGTGCTGTGGTGTGCTGTGTTGTAGAGTGGTGTGTTGTTGTGTGTTGTGGTGTGGTGTGTGTTGTGGTGTGGTGTGGTGTGTTGTGTTGTGTTGTAGTGTAGTGTGTTGTGGTGTGGTGCGGTGTTGTGTGTTGTGGTGTGGTGTGGTGTGGTGTGGTGTGGTGTGTCTTTCCTATATGTGATGGGCAGTTTGACATCATCGACGGTTTGTGAGGGTTTCATGGTGGTGATGTGGTATGTTGTATTGTGTTGTACTGTGTTGGGTTGGGTTGGGTTGTGGCATGGTGTGTTGTATTTATCAGAGAGAATTTTGCAAAGGGGCAACACTTATGTTTCAATATGGGTTGTTTTTTTTATTTGTTAATGCCACCTTCCACATTCTGTCTGACTGATTGACAGCAAAACATTTGTGGTCACTGACAACAAAACGTGTCATGACTGACAACAAACGTGTCATGTGGACAGGTACGTGTCATGACTGACAACAAAACGTGTCATGACTGACAAAAACGTGTCATGTGGACAGGTACGTGTCATGACTGACAACAAAACATGTCGTGACTGACAACAAACGTGTCATGTGGACAGGTACGTGTCATGACTGACAACAAATGTGTCATGACTGACAACAAACGTGTCATGTGGACAGGTAGGTGTCATGACTGACAACAAAACATGTCATGACTGACAACAAAACGTGTCGTGGACAGGTACGTGTGCCCCATGCTGCGCGGCCCCATGGACCTGAACATCGACAAACACGACAAGATAGAGGAGCTGATGGCCTCTGACCTGGATCACTGGCTGAGTAACCTGTACTTCGAGGTCGTCAAGCTGCCCAGGTGACCCTTCAACCCTTGTGTCATAGTCAATGCTTTCACTCTTTCCTCCTCTTGAGTGCAGCTGGAGTTGTGTCCCCTGCCCAGGTGACCTTTCAACCCTTGTGTCATGGTCAATGCTTTCACTCTTTCCTCCTCTTGAGTGCAGCTGGAGTTGTGTCCCCTGCCCAGGTGACCTTTCAACCCTTGTGTCATGGTCAATGCTTTCACTCTTTCCTCCCCTTCATTGCAGCTGGAGTTGTGTCCCCTGCCCAGGTGACCTTTCAACCCTTGTGTCATGGTCAATGCTTTCACTCTTTCCTCCTCGAGTGCAGCTGGAGTTTTGTCCCCTGCCCGGTGACCTTTCAACCCTTGTGTCATGGTCAGTGCTTTCACTCTTTCCTCCTCGAGTGCAGCTGGAGTTGTGTCCCCTGTTCTGGGCACGACAACATGCGTCTGTGAATAGAACATTCCATGCAGAAGACAGCAGTACCAATATGGCATGTCAAATATACTCAGATTGGGGTTAGAATGAGTTCACTCAGAGAAATCTGTTGTGATAAAAAGAGAAATACAGATACAAATGCAAATACAGTACTTTATTTGAAAACGTCAAAAAGCCATATACAATGAATTTTGACAGGACAAGAAGAAAGTGTTTCCAGTGCATCTTTTGTCACTCTCTCCTTCATTACCACCCTCATATCTTCTGTCCGATTGTTTCAGTGCATCTTTTCTCACTCTCTCCTTCATTACCACCCTCATATCTTCAGTGTATTGTTTCCAGTGCATCTTTTCTCACTCTCTCCTTCATTACCATCCTCATATCTTCTGTCTATTGTTTCCAGTGCATCTTTTCTCACTCTCTCCTTCATTACCATCCTCATATCTTCTGTCCATTGTTTCAGTGCATCTTTTCTCACTCTCTCCTTCATTACCACCCCCATATCTTCTGTCCCATTGTTTCCAGTACATCTTTTCTCACTCTCTCCTTCATTACCATCCTCATATCTTCAGTGTATTGTTTCCAGTGCATCTTTTCTCACTCTCTCCTTCATTACCACCCTCATATCTTCTTTTCCCATTGTTTCAGTGCATCTTTTCTCACTCTCTCCTTCATTACCACCCTCATATCTTCAGTGTATTGTTTCCAGTGCATCTTTTCTCACTCTCTCCTTCATTACCACCCCCATATCTTCTGTCCCAATTGTTTCAGTGCATCTTTTCTCACTCTCTCCTTCATTACCATCCTCATATCTTCTGTCCCATTGTTTCCAGTGCATCTTTTCTCACTCTCTCCTTCATTACCACCCTCATATCTTCTGTCCCATTGTTTCAGTGCATCTTTTCTCACTCTCTCCTTCATTACCATCCTCATATCTTCTGTCCGATTGTTTCAGTGCATCTTTTGTCACTCTCTCCTTCATTACCACCCTCATATCTTCTGTCCCATTGTTTCCAGTGCATCTTTTCTCACTCTCTCCTTCATTACCACCCTCATATCTTCTGTCTATTGTTTCAGTGCATCTTTTCTCACTCTCTCCTTCATTACCATCCTCATATCTTCTGTCCCATTGTTTCCAGTACATCTTTTCTCACTCTCTCCTTCATTACCATCCTCATATCTTCTGTCCCATTGTTTCCAGTGCATCTTTTCTCACTCTCTCCTTCATTACCATCCTCATATCTTCTGTCCCATTGTTTCAGTGCATCTTTTCTCACTCTCTCCTTCATTACCACCCTCATATCTTCTGTCTCATTGTTTCCAGTGCATCTTTTCTCACTCTCTCCTTCATTACCACCCTCATATCTTCTGTCTCATTGTTTCCAGTGCATCTTTTCTCACTCTCTCCTTCATTACCACCCCCATATCTTCTGTCTATTGTTTCCAGTGCATCTTTTCTCACTCTCTCCTTCATTACCATCCTCATATCTTCTGTCCCATTGTTTCAGTGCATCTTTTCTCACTCTCTCCTTCATTACCACCCCCATATCTTCTGTCTATTGTTTCCAGTACATCTTTTCTCACTCTCTCCTTCATTACCATCCTCATATCTTCTGTCCCATTGTTTCAGTGCATCTTTTCTCACTCTCTCCTTCATTACCACCCCCATATCTTCTGTCTATTGTTTCCAGTGCATCTTTTCTCTCTCTCCTTCATTACCACCCTCATATCTTCTGTCCCATTGTTTCCAGTGCATCTTTTCTCACTCTCTCCTTCATTACCACCCTCATATCTTCTGTCTCATTGTTTCCAGTGCATCTTTTCTCACTCTCTCCTTCATTACCACCCTCATATCTTCTGTCCCATTGTTTCCAGTGCATCTTTTCTCACTCTCTCCTTCATTACCATCCTCATATCTTCAGTGTATTGTTTCCAGTGCATCTTTTCTCACTCTCTCCTTCATTACCATCCTCATATCTTCTGTCCCATTGTTTCCAGTGCATCTTTTCTCACTCTCTCCTTCATTACCACCCCCATATCTTCTGTCCCATTGTTTCCAGTACATCTTTTCTCACTCTCTCCTTCATTACCACCCTCATATCTTCTGTCCCATTGTTTCAGTGCATCTTTTCTCACTCTCTCCTTCATTACCACCCTCATATCTTCTGTCTCATTGTTTCCAGTGCATCTTTTCTCACTCTCTCCTTCATTACCATCCTCATATCTTCTGTCCCATTGTTTCAGTGCATCTTTTCTCACTCTCTCCTTCATTACCATCCTCATATCTTCTGTCCCATTGTTTCCAGTGCATCTTTTCTCACTCTCTCCTTCATTACCACCCTCATATCTTCTGTCCCATTGTTTCAGTGCATCTTTTCTCACTCTCTCCTTCATTACCATCCTCATATCTTCTGTCCCATTGTTTCAGTGCATCTTTTCTCACTCTCTCCTTCATTACCACCCTCATATCTTCTGTCCCATTGTTTCCAGTGCATCTTTTCTCACTCTCTCCTTCATTACCATCCTCATATCTTCTGTCTATTGTTTCCAGCGCATCTTTTCTCACTCTCTCCTTCATTACCACCCTCATATCTTCTGTCTCATTGTTTCCAGTGCATCTTTTCTCACTCTCTCCTTCATTACTATCCTCATATCTTCTGTCTATTGTTTCAGTGCATCTTTTCTCACTCTCTCCTTCATTACCACCCTCATATCTTCTGTCCCATTGTTTCCAGTGCATCTTTTCTCACTCTCTCCTTCATTACCATCCTCATATCTTCTGTCTCATTACACACACATTGCTTTGTGGGTATAGTTTTCACTTTTAAATAATGACTTTTCTTCACCAGTACAGTTGATACATGAATGTTTCAAAGTACACGTTATGTTCTAACTCCAACATCTTGACCAGTACAGTTGATACATGAATGTTTCAAAGTACACGTTATGTTCTAACTCCAACATCTTGACCTGTACAGTTGATACATGGATGTTTCAAAGTACACGTTATGTTCTAACTCCAACATCTTGACCTGTACAGTTGATACATGAATGTTTCAAAGTACACATTGTGTTCTAACTACAAGTTGATACATGAATGTTTCAAAGTACACATTGTGTTCTAACTCCCACATTTTGCCCTCATTGTGGATGATTTTGCCCATTGTGTTTGTGTCTAGTAACCTTTAATCATGGCTTTCATGATAAGTGAATATGAATCTGATTCTGATTCAAACACATGTACACACATGCACACACACTGTGACACACACACACACACCTGTCTAAAAACACTTACAGTGAATAGACGTTAAACTGAAGAAAACACACACACACACACACACACACTGTCACACACACACACACACACACACACACACTGTCACACACACACACACACACTGTCACACACACACACACACACACACACGTGTACCATGATGTCCAGGTACTATGCCGGCCAGAAGGAGTACGAGGTGGAGCTACACACACACACACACACACACACACACACAC
>NC_134908.1:300000-370000 GCF_041734735.1 Babylonia areolata
CAGTCAGGGGTAAAGTGTGAACACGTCACCAGTCAGGGGTAAAGTCTGGGGGTGTGTTTGGGTGTGGGTTTGTGTGGGGGGAGAGGGTTTGTGGATGTGTGTCTGTATGGATGGCTGTGTGTGTGGTTTGTGTGTGTATGTGTATGTTTGTGTGTGAGGGTGAGGAGTGTGGGTGTGTGTGTTAGTGTGTGTTTGTGTATGGGTGGATGTGGGTGTGTGTCTGTGCGTGTGTGTGATAGAGAGAGAGTGTGTGTTTGTGTGTGTGGGGTGTGTGTGTGAGTGTGAGTTTGTGTGTGTGTGTGCGTGTGTGTATGTGTGTGTGGTGTATGTGTCTGTGTGTGACTGTGGTGTGTGTGTCTGTGTGTGAGTGTGGTGTGTGTGTGTCTGTGTGTGAGTGTGGTGTGTGTGTGAGTGTGGTGTGTGTGTCTGTGAGAGAGAGAGAGAGAAGTGACACACCAGCACTGACACAGTGTGTTGCTGTGTCCACAGAGTGTCCCAGGTCAGTCTGACACAGTCTGTTGCTGTGTCCACAGAGTGTCCCAGGTCAGTCTGACACAGTGTGTTGCTGTGTCCACAGAGTGTCCCAGGTCAGTCTGACACAGTGTGTTGCTGTGTCCACAGAGTGTTCCAGGTCAGTCTGACACAGTGTGTTGCTGTGTCCACAGTGTCCCAGGTCAGTCTGACACAGTGTGTTGCTGTGTCCTCAGAGTGTTCCAGGTCAGTCTGACACAGTGTGTTGCTGTGTCCACAGAGTGTCCCAGGTCAGTCTGACACAGTGTGTTGCTGTGTCCACAGTGTCCCAGGTCAGTCTGACACAGTGTGTTGCTGTGTCCACAGAGTGTCCCAGGTCAGTCTGACACAGTGTGTTGCTGTGTCCACAGAGTGTTCCAGGTCAGTCTGACACAGTGTGTTGCTGTGTCCACAGAGTGTCCCAGGTCAGTCTGACCAGTGCAGGGGACAGCGGTCCCATCAGTCACAGGTTGACCTCCTCCGCCAGGTCCACAGACACCAAGGTCAGGGGTCACACTTCACTGCTGTCTTCACTGTTTGTTTTTATTGACCATAACCATGCACACACATAATCACATTCATATACATAAGTATACATATACATATACATTAACGCTGGGATTTGGATGGTTTGATGGATGCTGGGTTGCCATTCTCTTCAATGTTTATCTATATATGGTTTTGCTCTGAGATGTAAAATATATCATATTTCCAGATCAGTACAATAATTGTATAATCTGTTGTTACATATTATGTATTCCTTATATTCATTTCCATCAGTAATCAGGGCTTGATATGGAAACCATTTTACAGTATAAATCACTCACGTTCTGTGTGGTTGACAGAAGGGGAAGGTTTTCGGCACCACCATCCTTTCTCGCGTCATCAACCGTGACTCTCGCAAGCTGAAGTTTGACGAGAGTTCTGACGAGGAGGAGACAACTCACACCGACCCGCAGGACGTCTATGCCATTCGTAAAGAGCGGGACTTCAAGCCCGTGCCCAGAATGGATGGCATGTTTTACAAGGTGTGTATTCCCTGTAGGTCTGTCTGTAGTCCTTTGTCTGTAACCAGTGCCCAGAATGGATGGCATGTTTTACAAGGTGTGTATTCCTTGTAGATCTGTCTATAGTCCTAGGTCTGTCTGTAACCAGTGCCTAGAATGGATGGCATGTTTTACAAGGTGTGTATTCCTTGTAGATCTGTCTGTAGCCCTAGGTCTGTTTGTAACCAGTGCCTAGAATGGATGGCATGTTTTACAAGGTGTGTATTCCTTGTAGATCTGTCTATAGTCCTAGGTCTGTCTGTTACCAATGCCCAGAATGGATGGCATGTTTTACAAGGTGTGTTTGTACACTGAGCCCATCAAAGACATCTATAACCAGTGCCTAGAATGGATGGCATGTTTTACTATGCCAGTCTCTATTCCTTCTGGTTCAGTCATAGACATCTGTCTTTAACTAGCGCTTAGCATGACATGTTTTACAAGTTCAGTCTGTACTCCTTTTGGTCCTTTTGAACACATCTGTCTATACCACCTTTATGATGAGAATATGGTTGAGCATAATGGTGGGTATTGTTTGGGTTTTTTGTTGTTTTTTTTTGTTTTTTCAATTAGGATGAATTTATTTTTGTTTTGCTGTTTAGTTGTTTTCTTTTTTTTTCTGCCCCCCCCCCTCCCCTCCACCTGCATGCTCCATTCCAACTCTTTATGAAGAAAAAAGCTCTGTTAAAACGATGCATGTTGATATGCAACTGTGCGTAATTGATTGTAGAAGGTTTCCCTTGGGAAGAAAGGGATCTCCTTAGCAGTGATGAAAAAACAAAGAAAATAAATGTCCAGGGCTGGGCATAGGAACTCAGTGAATTCATGTCCACTGTGTCCAGGGCTGGGCATAGGAACTCAGTGAATTCATGTCCACTGTGTCCAGGGCTGGGCATAGGAAAGCAGTGAATTCATGTCCACTGTGTCCAGGGCTGGGCATAAGAAGGCAGTGAATTCATGTCCACTGTGTCCAGGGCTGGGCATAGGAAGGCAGTGAATTCATATCCACTGTGTTCAGGGCTGGGCATAGGAAGTCAGTAAATTCATGTCCACTGTGTTCAGGGCTGGGCATAGGAAGGCAGTGAATTCATGTCCACTGTGTCCAGGGCTGGGCATAGGAACTCAGTGAATTCATGTCCACTGTGTCCAGGGCTGGGCATAGGAAGGCAGTGAATTCATGTCCACTGTGTCCAGGGCTGGGCATAGGAAGGCAGTGAATTCATATCCACTGTGTTCAGGGCTGGGCATAGGAAGGCAGTAAATTCATGTCCACTGTGTCCAGGGCTGGGCATAGGAAGGCAGTGAATTCATGTCCACTGTGTCCAGGGCTGGGCATAGGAAGGCAGTGAATTCATATCCACTGTGTTCAGGGCTGGGCATAGGAAGGCAGTAAATTCATGTCCACTGTGTCTGAGGAAGGCAGTAATTCATATCCACTGTGTCCAGGGCTGGGCATAGGAAGGCAGTGAATTCATGTCCACTGTGTCCAGGGCTGGGCATAGGAAGGCAGTGAATTCATGTCCACTGTGTCCAGGGCTGGGCATAGGAAGGCAGTGAATTCATATCCACTGTGTCCAGGGCTGGGCATAGGAAGGCAGTGAATTCATATCCACTGTGTCCAGGGCTGGGCATAGGAAGGCAGTGAATTCATGTCCACTGTGTCCAGGGCTGGGCATAGGAAGGCGGCACTAAGTCCTGTCCTGCCGGTTTAACCATCCCCACTGAAGTCAGGTACCCATTCAGGGACATACCGGTTTAACCATCCCCAACTGAAGTCAGGTACCCATTCAGGGACATACCGGTTTAACCATCCCCACTGAAGTCAGGTACCCATTCAGGGACATACCGGTTTAACCATCCCCAACTGAAGTCAAGTACCCATTCAGGGACATACCGGTTTAACCATCCCCACTGAAGTCAGGTACCCATTCAGGGACATACCGGTTTAACCATCCCCACTGAAGTCAGGTACCCATTCAGGGACATACCGGTTTAACCATCCCCAACTGAAGTCAGGTACCCATTCAGGGACATACCGGTTTAGTCAGGTATCCATTCAGGGACATACCTGTGCGTGTTTCTCAGAAATACCTGAACAACCCGGCGGACGCCTACTACAAGCGGATGTTCACCCTGCTGCCCAGAACTCAGCTGCTGGCACCTGAGAAAAAACAACACAGACTGACACACCTTGAAGAGCTGGAACAACACACCTTCTGTGTGCAGTGAGTGTGTTGTGTTGGTATGTTGTTTTGGTGTGTTATTTATTGTGTTGTGTTAGTGTGTGCCGGAGAAAAAATAGCACAGACTGACGCACCTCGAGGAGCTGGAGCAACACACCTTCTGTGTGCAGTGAGTGTGTTGTTTGGGTGTGTTGTTTTGATGTGTTGTGTTAAGTGTGTGCCGGAGAAAAACAACACAGACTGACGCACCTTAAAGAGCTGGAACAACACACCTTCTGTGTGCAGTGAGTGTGTTGTTTGGGTGTGTTGTTTTGATGTGTTGTGTTAAGTGTGTGCCGGAGAAAAACAACACAGACTGACGCACCTCGAGGAGCTGGAGCAACACACCTTCTGTGTGCAGTGAGTGTGTTGTTTTGGTGTGTTGTTTTTGGTGTGTGCACAACACAACACATCACATCAAAACACACACCACAACACATCACATCACATATCACCACACCACAACACACCACACCACCCACCCACACTTCTGTGTACGGACCACCATTCTCTGGCAAGGGCTGCATGGCACAGAAAGGCCGTGAGAAGCTGAACTACATGGGTCGGCTGCTCACATCACAACACTACACCACACTACACAACACACCACAACACAACAAAACACATTACAACACACACACCTCTGTGTACAGACCACCGTTCTCTGGCAAGGGCCGCATGGCACAGAAGGGCCGTGAGAAGCTGAACTACATGGTTAGGCAGCTCACATCACAACACAACACACCACACTACACCACAACACATCACAACACAACACACCACAACACATCACAACACAACACACCACAACACACCACAACACATCACAACACATCACAACACAACACACCACAACACACCACAACACATCACAACACAACACACCACAACACACCACAACACATCACAACACAACACACCACAACACACCACAACACACCACAACACACCACACCACCCACACCTCTGTGTACAGACCACCGTTCTCTGGCAAGGGCCGCATGGCACAGAAGGGCCGTGAGAAGCTGAACTACATGGGTCGGCAGTTCCTGGCGGAGTTGGGTCTGTCGCAGTGGAGGAGCCGTGAGTTCTGGGGCATGATGCTGATGCTGCTGATCGTCTTCTGGCTGAGGCTGTACCTGCACTATGTGGGTCAGTGGCTGTACCTCAGTGCTGCCAGCATCCCCATCAACAAGTGGGTGGTCATCGTCATTGTTATCATCATCGTCATTGTTATCATCATCATCATTGTTATCATCATCATCATCATCATTGTTATCATCATCATCATCATCATTGTTATCATCATCATCATTATTATTGTAGTGCTGCTGGCATCCCCATCAGCAAGTGGTGCTCATCGTCATTGTTACCATCATCGTCATTGTTATCATCATCATCATTGTTATCATCATCATCATTGTTATAGTGAGGCTGTACCTGCACTGTGTGGGTCAGTGGCTGTACCTCAGTGCTGCCAGCATCCCCATCAACAAGTGGGTGGTCATCGTCATTGTTGTCTTCATCATCATTGTTATCATCATCGTCATTGTTATCATCATCACCATTATTATTATAGTGCTGCCGGCATCTCTATCTGTAAGTGAGTGCTTGTCTTCATTGTCATTGTTATTATCATCATTATCATCATTGTTATCGTCATCATAATTATAGTGCTGCCAGCATCCCCATAACAAGTGGTTGCTCATCATCATTGTCACTGTTTTCATTATTATCTTTATTATCATTGTTATCATCATCATCATCATTATCATAGTGCTGCCAGCATCCCCATCAGCAAGTGTGTGGTTGTCATTGTGATCATCGTAATCATCGCAAGAATTATAATAATGATGATATTAACAGGCTGTCAGTGTGTATGGATCAGTCCTCACCATTCTGACACTGCTGTGTGAAAGACAACAGGCTGTCAGTGTGTATGGATCAGTCCTCACCATTCTGACACTGCTGTGTGAAAGACAACAGGCTGTCAGTGTGTATGGATCAGTCCTCACCATTCTGACACTGCTGTGTGAAAGACAACAGGCTGTCAGTGTGTATGGATCAGTCCTCACCATTCTGACACTGCTGTGTGAAAGACAACAGGCTGTCAGTGTGTATGGATCAGTCCTCACCATTCTGACACTGCTGTGTGAAAGACAACAGGTTGTCAGTGTGTATGGATCAGTCCTCACCATTCTGACACTGCCCTGTGAAAGACAACAGGCTGTCAGTGTGTATGGATCAGTCCTCACCATTCTGACACTGCCCTGTGAAAGACAACAGGCTGTCGGTGTGTATGGATCAGTCCTCACCATTCTGACACTGCTGTGTGAAAGACAACAGGCTGTCAGTGTGTATGGATCTGTCCTCACCATTCTGACACTGCTGTGTGAAAGACAACAGGCTGTCAGTGTGTATGGAACAGTCCTCACCATTCTGACACTGCTGTGTGAAAGACAACAGGCTGTCAGTGTGTATGGATCAGTCCTCACCATTCTGACACTGCTGTGTGAAAGACAACAGGTTGTCAGTGTGTATGGATCAGTCCTCACCATTCTGACACTGCCCTGTGAAAGACAACAGGCTGTCAGTGTGTATGGATCAGTCCTCACCATTCTGACACTGCCCTGTGAAAGACAACAGGCTGTCAGTGTGTATGGATCAGTCCTCACCATTCTGACACTGCCCTGTGAAAGACAACAGGCTGTCAGTGTGTATGGATCAGTCCTCACCATTCTGACACTGCCCTGTGAAAGACAACAGGCTGTCAGTGTGTATGGATCAGTCCTCACCATTCTGACACTGCCCTGTGAAAGACAACAGGCTGTCAGTGTGTATGGATCAGTCCTCACCATTCTGACACTGCTGTGTGAAAGACAACAGGCTGTCAGTGTGTATGGATCAGTCCTCACCATTCTGACACTGCTGTGTGAAAGACAACAGGTTGTCAGTGTGTATGGATCAGTCCTCACCATTCTGACACTGCTGTGTGAAAGACAACAGGCTGTCAGTGTGTATGGATCTGTCCTCACCATTCTGATACTGCCCTGTGAAAGACAACAGGTTGTCAGTGTGTATGGATCAGTCCTCACCATTCTGACACTGCCCTGTGAAAGACAACAGGTTGTCAGTGTGTATGGATCAGTCCTCACCATTCTGACACTGCTGTGTGAAAGACAACAGGCTGTCAGTGTGTATGGATCAGTCCTCACCATTCTGACACTGCCCTGTGAAAGACAACAGGTTGTCAGTGTGTATGGATCAGTCCTCACCATTCTGACACTGCTGTGTGAAAGACAACAGGCTGTCAGTGTGTATGGATCAGTCCTCACCATTCTGACACTGCTGTGTCAAAGACAACAGGCTGTCAGTGTGTATGGATCAGTCCTCACCATTCTGACACTGCCCTGTGAAAGACAACAGGTTGTCAGTGTGTATGGATCAGTCCTCACCATTCTGACACTGCCCTGTGAAAGACAACAGGCTGTCAGTGTGTATGGATCAGTCCTCACCATTCTGACACTGCTGTGTGAAAGACAACAGGCTGTCAGTGTGTATGGATCAGTCCTCACCATTCTGACACTGCTGTGTGAAAGACAACAGGCTGTCAGTGTGTATGGATCAGTCCTCACCATTCTGACACTGCCCTGTGAAAGACAACAGGCTGTCAGTGTGTATGGAACAGTCCTCACCATTCTGACACTGCTGTGTGAAAGACAACAGGTTGTCAGTGTGTATGGATCAGTCCTCACCATTCTGACACTGCCCTGTGAAAGACAACAGGTTGTCAGTGTGTATGGATCAGTCCTCACCATTCTGACACTGCTGTGTGAAAGACAACAGGCTGTCAGTGTGTATGGATCAGTCCTCACCATTCTGACACTGCTGTGTGAAAGACAACAGGCTGTCAGTGTGTATGGATCAGTCCTCACCATTCTGATACTGCCCTGTGAAAGACAACAGGTTGTCAGTGTGTATGGATCAGTCCTCACCATTCTGACACTGCTGTGTGAAAGACAACAGGCTGTCAGTGTGTATGGATCAGTCCTCACCATTCTGACACTGCTGTGTGAAAGACAACAGGCTGTCAGTGTGTATGGATCAGTCCTCACCATTCTGACACTGCTGTGTGAAAGACAACAGGCTGTCAGTGTGTATGGATCAGTCCTCACCATTCTGACACTGCCCTGTGAAAGACAACAGGCTGTCAGTGTGTATGGATCAGTCCTCATCATTCTGACACTGCTGTGTCAAAGACAACAGGCTTTGGGATCTTTAACCTGTTCAAACTTTAATAATTCTCACTTTGTGGGGGGCTGGGTGTGGCCAAGTTAACTTCCTTCCACACACGGAAGGAGAAGATTGAACCAAGACCTAGACACGGTGGATATGAATTCACTGCCCCTGATAGCCATAAAAGGCAGTGTGACCTTTCACCTTTTGAAACGTGCCCAGGTTCAACTTCCTGCCGCACACGGTGGAGCTGAACTACCAGCCGACGTTGCTGGAGACTCGTCAGGAGATTGCGGTGGTGGTCCTGGGCCCCATCCTGAACGTGGCGGTGTTCTCTCTGCTGGTGCTGCTGGCTTGGCTCTGCCCCAAGGTGGCCGGCCTGCTCCCCGACATCGCCTCCAAGTTCGTCATGGCTTTCGGCATCGGCACCTTCCTCGACCCACTCCTCATCCTCATCGTCGACTGCGCTCTGGAGGTGATGGTGATGACAGTGATGATGATAATCATAAGAATTTTGATGATATCAGTAATAATCATCATAATCATAATATTAGAAAAATAGTAGCAACAATGATAATAGTAAGAAGAAGACTGATGATGATGATGATGATGATGGTAATGATGATAGTAATCATAATAATTATAATGACAATGTATTTATATACCGCTGAATCATGCAGAGCCATATCAAAGGCCTTTCATATGTCAAGCAAATACCAAATGAAAAGATGCTTTGGATATACAGGATGCATGACTCTGAATGACAAAGTTATGCACATTGTATGTTTAGCTATTGTTTACAGAATGCATGATTTTATTATAACAGAGTTATGTATCCTGTATGCTTTGTTGTTGATAACATAATACATGACAGAGTTATGCACCCTGAAAGTTGTGTTGTTGATAACAGAATACATGACAGAGTTATGCACCCTGTAAGTTGTGTTGTTGATAACATAATACATGACAGTGTTATGCACCCTGTAAGTTGTGTTTTTGATAACAGAATACATGACAGAGTTATGCACCCTGTAAGTTGTGTTGTTGATAACATAATACATGACAGTGTTATGCACCCTGTAAGTTGTGTTGTTGATAACATAATACATGACAGAGTTATGCACCCTGTAAGTTCTGTTTTTGATAACAGAATACATGACAGAGTTATGCACCCTGTAAGTTCTGTTTTTGATAACAGAATACATGACTTAATTATGACAGAGTTATGCCCCTTGTTTCTTTTTGTTTTTGATAACAGAATACATGACTTAATTATGACTGAGTTATTCATCCTGTATGTTTTGTAGTTATAACAGAATGTATGACAGAGTTATGCACCCTGTAAGCTGTGTTGTTGGTGGTGTTTGCATTGCTACAAAGACACATGAACCACATCACTGACTGTAAGCTGTGTTGTTGTTGGTGTTTGCATTGCTACAAAGACACATGAACCACATCACTGACTGTAAGTTGTGTTGTTAGTGGTATTTGCATTGCTACAAAGACACATGAACCACATCACTGATTGTAGGCTGTGTTGTTGGTGGTGTTTGCATTGCTACAAAGACACATGAACCCCATCGCTGACTGTACGTTGTGTTGTTGGTGGTGTTTGCATTGCTACAAAGACACATGAACCACATCACTGACTGTAAGTTGTGTTGTTGGTGGTGTTTGCATTGCTGCAAAGACACATGAACCACATCACTGATTGTAAGCTGTGTTGTTGGTGGTGTTTGCATTGCTACAAAGACACATGAACCACATCACTGACTGTACGTTGTGTTGTTGGTGGTGTTTGCATTGCTACAAAGACACATGAACCCTGTCGCTGACTGTAAGTTGTGTTGTTGGTGGTGTTTGCATTGCTTCAAAGACACATGAACCACATCACTGATTGTAAGCTGTGTTGTTGGTGGTGTTTGCATTGCTACAAAGACACATGAACCACATCGCTGACTGTAAGCTGTGTTGTTGGTGGTGTTTGCATTGCTACAAAGACACATGAACCACATCGCTGACTGTAAGCTGTGTTGTTGTTGGTGTTTACAGTGCTATGAAGACAGACTGTAAGCTGTGTTGTTGGTGGTGTTTACAGCGCTATGAAGACAGACTGTAAGCTGTGTTGTTGTTGGTGTTTACAGTGCTATGAAGACAGACTGTAAGTTGTGTTGTTGGTGTTTACAGTGCTATGAAGACAGACTGTAAGCTGTGTTGTTGGTGGTGTTTACAGCGCTATGAAGACAGACTGTAAGCTGTGTTGTTGTTGGTGTTTACAGTGCTATGAAGACAGACTGTAAGCTGTGTTGTTGGTGGTGTTTACAGTGCTATGAAGACAGACTGTAAGTTGTGTTGCTGGTGGTGTTTACAGTGCTATGAAGACAGACTGTAAGTTGTGTTGTTGTTGGTGTTGACAGCGCTATGAAGACAGACTGTAAGCTGTGTTGTTGGTGGTGTTTACAGTGCTATGAAGACAGACTGTAAGCTGTGTTGTTGGTGGTGTTTACAGTGCTATGAAGACAGACTGTAAGCTGTGTTGTTGGTGGTGTTTACAGCGCTATGAAGACAGACTGTAAGCTGTGTTGTTGGTGGTGTTTACAGTGCTATGAAGACAGACTGTAAGTTGTGTTGTTGTTGGTGTTTACAGTGCTATGAAGACAGACTGTAAGCTGTGTTGTTGGTGGTGTTTACAGTGCTATGAAGACAGACTGTAAGCTGTGTTGTTGTTGGTGTTTACAGTGCTATGAAGACAGACTGTAAGTTGTGTTGTTGGTGGTGTTTACAGCGCTATGAAGACAGACTGTAAGCTGTGTTGTTGGTGGTGTTTACAGTGCTATGAAGACAGACTGTAAGTTGTGTTGTTGGTGGTGTTTACAGCGCTATGAAGACACAGCGGTGAACCCCATCGCAGACTTCGCCAAACTGTACTGGCACTTCTACCGCTCACAGGGGTCAGGGGTCGCTGGCATCTTCATCCCCCTCTTCCTCTACACCTGTACCGCCTTCATCACTTCCTCCATTCTGTACATGTATTTCCTCAGGTAAAAACACTTCCTTCATTCTGTACATGTATTTCCTGAGGTAAAAACACTTCCTCCATTCTGTACATGTATTTCCTGAGGTAAAAACACTTCCTCCATTCTGTACATGTATTTCCTGAGGTAAAAACACTTCCTCCATTCTGTACATGTATTTCCTGAGGTAAAAACACTTCCTCCATTCTGTACATGTATTTCCTCAGGTAAAAACACTTCCTCCATTCTGTACATGTATTTCCTCAGGTAAAAACACTGCCTCCATTCTGTACATGTATTTCCTCAGGTAAAAACACTTCCTCCATTCTGTACATGAATTTCCTGAGGTAAAAACACTGCCTCCATTCTGTACATGTATTTCTGCCTCCATTCTGTACATGTATTTCCTCAGGTAAAAACACTGCCTCCATTCTGTGCATGTACTTTCTGTGTGTGTGTGTGTGTGTGTGTGTGAGTGCGGTTTGCCGTTTTTGGACATGGCTGTGTGGGTGGTACCCAGCGCATTGAGTGTGAAATCACTTAGAGAAGACACTGTACAAATACCCTTCATTACTTAATATAATAATGATGAGGAGGATAATGGTGATAATGATTAAGATGAAAATGACGATAATGAAGATCATGATGGTGACGATGATAATGATGATGATGTGATGATGATTATGACAACAATTATGATGATGATGGCAGTGATGATGACAATGAAGATGATGATGATGATGATGATGATGACAGTGATTATGACAATGATGAGGACAATCAGGATGATAATGACGATAACGATGATGATAAAGATGATGACGTCATCACAGAGTGCACAACAACGGGCGGATGCTGGACGTGTTCTGGCGGCTACACGGAGAGAAGGTTCACTTTTTCCTGCCCTACGACCTGGAGATGTCCAACCAGGAGCTGAACCACGTCTGTCGGCACGCCGAGCACTGGAGGGGGGAGGAGGGGGAGAGACGCAAGGTGGCCGTCTATGACTACGTCTGGGAGGAGGAGGAGGTGAGGGAGTGGGTGGGTGAGGGGGGGAGAGACGCAAGGTGGCTGTCTATGACTACGTCTGGGAGGAGGAGGAGGTGAGGGGGTGGGTGAGGGGGGGAGAGACGCAAGGTGGCCGTCTGTGACTACGTCTGGGAGGAGGAGGGTGTGGGGGGGTGAGGGGGGGAGAGACGCAAGGTGGCCGTCTGTGACTACGTCTGGGAGGAGGTGGGGAGTGGGGTAGGGGGGGAGAGACGCAAGGTGGCCGTCTGTGACTACGTCTGGGAGGAGTAGGGGGTGAGGGGTGGGTGGGTGAGGGGGGGAGAGACGCAAGGTGGCCGTCTATGACTACGTCTGGGAGGAGGAGGAGGTGAGGGAGTGGGTGGGTGAGGGGGGGAGAGACGCAAGGTGGCCGTCTATGACTACGTCTGGGAGGAGGAGGAGGTGAGGGGGTGGGTGAGGGGGGGAGAGACGCAAGGTGGCCGTCTGTGACTACGTCTGGGAGGAGGAGGGTGTGGGGGGGTGAGGGGGGGAGAGACGCAAGGTGGCCGTCTGTGACTACGTCTGGGAGGAGGTGGGGAGTGGGGTAGGGGGGGAGAGACGCAAGGTGGCCGTCTGTGACTACGTCTGGGAGGAGTAGGGGGTGAGGGGTGGGTGGGTGAGGGGGGGAGAGACGCAAGGTGGCCGTCTATGACTATGTCTGGGAGGAGGTGAGGGGGGGGAGAGACGCAAGGTGGCCGTCTATGACTACGTCTGGGAGGAGGTGGGGGGTGGGGTAGGGGGGGAGAGACACAAGGTGGCCGTCTGTGACTACGTCTGGGAGGAGTAGGGGGTGAGGGGTGGGTGGGTGAGGGGGGGAGAGACGCAAGGTGGCCGTCTATGACTATGTCTGGGAGGAGGTGAGGGGGTGGGTGAGGGGGGGAGAGACGCAAGGTGGCCGTTTGTGACTATGTCTGGGAGGAGGTGGGGGGTGGGGTAGGGGGGGAGAGACGCAAGGTGGCTGTCTGTGACTACGTCTGGGAGGAGGTGGGGGGTGGGTGAGGGGGGGAGAGACGCAAGGTGGCCGTCTGTGACTACGTCTGGGAGGAGGTGGGGGGTGGGGTAGGGGGGGAGAGACGCAAGGTGGCTGTCTATGACTATGTCTGGGAGGAGAAAGGGGTGTGGGGGGTGGTAGGGGGGGAGGAAGGGGAACAATGCAAAGTGGCTGTCTGCAACTTTGTGGAAGAGGAGGCGGAGAAGGGGGATGGTGGAGGGGGGAGGAGGATGACATAGTATGACAAAACAATTGTCACAGTCAGATGACCCAATTCCCACAGATTGGTGACCCAATTTCCAGACTTCCCAGTCTGGTGACCCAATTCCCACAGTCTGGTGACCCAATTCCCATACTTCCCAGTCTGGTGACCCACTTCCCACAGTCTGGTGACCCAATCCCCAGTCTGGTGACCCAATCCCCACAGTCTGATGACCCAGTTCCCAGTCTGGTGACCCAATTACCAGACTTCCCAGTCTGGTGACCGAATTCCCACAGTCTGGTGACCCAATTCCCACAGTCTGATGACCCAATTCCAAGACTTCCCAGTCTGATGACCCAATTCCCAGTCTGATGACCCAATCCCCACAGTCTGGTGACCCAATTCCCAGTCTGGTGACCCAATGTTGCAGTATGCTGACCCAACCCTCACAGCCTGACGCCCCCTGTGCTGTTTCAGCTGGACGAAGACGTGTGGGACACGGCCCATGGGGGGGAGGTCAGCGCGGAGGAGCGGAAGGGGGTGAAGGAAGGACTGCGGAAGGAGGTCACGACCCATGTCTCCATCCACACCCTACACCTGGACGGACTGCGTGATCTGCATCGCCACTTCCTGCGGCTCCCTGATGGTGCTGTGGTGGAGGTGTGTTGGAGGGGGGTGGGGGCGGGACGGGGGGGGGGCTTGCTGTTTGTCACTTTAGTCCCTGCCTACACCTCTTCCTTACAAGTGTACTGAGTATCACCGTGTTTATATGTGTACATGTCTGTGTGTCTCTTAAAACAACGACACATATGTAAGTCGGCCAGTGTGTCATATCTCCACCGTTGGAAAATAAAGATTCATTCATTCATTGATTAATTCACTTTTACTTTCAGTCTCCCTAAGAGGCTTCATGTGTTTGGACAATTCCATATACATAGTATATACACCACACCACATCAGCAAGGCAGATGCCTGACCAGCAGCATCACCCAACATCATCTGTCAGGCCGTGAGTGCATGCCTGTATGTTTGTGTACCTGTCAGAGTGGATTTCTTGGTCAGACAGCACTCTTGTTGCCATGGGTTCTTTGTCAGTACGCCAAGTGTGTGCTGAATCCGACGTTGCTTTATAGTCTCATCGGAGTGACGCTCGCTTTGATTTTCCAGTCAGACTTGGGAGAAAGGGCGAGCCCTGGATTCAAACCTCAACTTTCAAGGACACTGTATTGGCAGATAAGTGTCTTAACCACTGTGCCACAAGGACACTGTACTGGCAGATAAGTGTCTTAACCACTGTGCCACAAGGACACTGTACTGGCAGATAAGTGTCTTAACCACTGTGCCACAAGGACACTGTACTGGCAGATAAGTGTCTTAACCACTGTGCCACAAGGACACTGTATTGGCAGATAAGTGTCTTAACCACTGTGTCACAAGGACACTGTACTGGCAGATAAGTGTCTTAACCACTGTGCCACAAGGACACTGTACTGGCAGATAAGTGTCTTAACCACTGTGCCACAAGGACACTGTACTGGCAGATAAGTGTCTTAACCACTGTGCCACAAGGACACTGTACTGGCAGATAAGTGTCTTAACCACTGTGCCACAAGGACACTGTACTGGCAGATAAGTGTCTTAACCACTGTGCCACAAGGACACTGTACTGGCAGATAAGTGTCTTAACCACTGTGCCACAAGGACACTGTACTGGCAGATAAGTGTCTTAACCACTGTGCCACAAGGACACTGTACTGGCAGATAAGTGTCTTAACCACTGTGCCACAAGGACACTGTACTGGCAGATAAGTGTCTTAACCACTGTGCCACAAGGACACTGTACTGGCAGATAAGTGTCTTAACCACTGTGCCACAAGGACACTGTACTGGCAGATAAGTGTCTTAACCACTGTGCCACAAGGACACTGTACTGGCAGATAAGTGTCTTAACCACTGTGCCACAAGGACACTGTACTGGCAGATAAGTGTCTTAACCACTGTGCCACAAGGACACTGTACTGGCAGATAAGTGTCTTAACCACTGTGCCACAAGGACACTGTACTGGCAGATAAGTGTCTTAACCACTGTGCCACAAGGACACTGTACTGGCAGATAAGTGTCTTAACCACTGTGCCACAAGGACACTGTACTGGCAGATAAGTGTCTTAACCACTGTGCCACAAGGACACTGTACTGGCAGATAAGTGTCTTAACCACTGTGCCACAAGGACACTGTACTGGCAGATAAGTGTCTTAACCACTGTGCCACAAGGACACTGTACTGGCAGATAAGTGTCTTAACCACTGTGCCACAAGGACACTGTACTGGCAGATAAGTGTCTTAACCACTGTGCCACAAGGACACTGTACTGGCAGATAAGTGTCTTAACCACTGTGCCACAAGGACACTGTACTGGCAGATAAGTGTCTTAACCACTGTGCCACAAGGACACTGTATTGGCAGATAAGTGTCTTAACCACTGTGCCACAAGGACACTGTACTGGCAGATAAGTGTCTTAACCACTGTGCCACAAGGACACTGTACTGGCAGATAAGTGTCTTAACCACTGTGCCACAAGGACACTGTACTGGCAGATAAGTGTCTTAACCACTGTGCCACAAGGACACTGTACTGGCAGATAAGTGTCTTAACCACTGTGCCACAAGGACACTGTACTGGCAGATAAGTGTCTTAACCACTGTGCCACAAGGACACTGTATTGGCAGATAAGTGTCTTAACCACTGTGCCACAAGGACACTGTACTGGCAGATAAGTGTCTTAACCACTGTGCCACAAGGACACTGTACTGGCAGATAAGTGTCTTAACCACTGTGCCACAAGGACACTGTACTGGCAGATAAGTGTCTTAACCACTGTGCCACAAGGACACTGTACTGGCAGATAAGTGTCTTAACCACTGTGCCACAAGGACACTGTACTGGCAGATAAGTGTCTTAACCACTGTGCCACAAGGACACTGTACTGGCAGATAAGTGTCTTAACCACTGTGCCACAAGGACACTGTACTGGCAGATGGTTGTTATTGTTGTTGTTATTGTGTGTGCATGGTTGTTATTGTTTTAGTGTGGGCATGGTTTTGATTTTGTTTTGTTTTGGTGAGTGTGTTGGTTGAGAGCTGGGTAAGTGGTGGTCACAGAAATAATAATGATAATCATCATCATCATCTTTGTTATCAACATATATCAGACACAGCCCCAAAAGAGTGTGTGAAAATGGACGGTACCACTAGTGCAATTGAAGAAGACTTGCCATTGATAATTTGCTGAACATTTTATACTTCTTTTGATACAGCTCCCTTTAGTGTAGCTGTGAGCTTATGGTTATGTTGCTGCTGCTGATGTTGCTGATGTTGATAGTGATGGTGATGATAGTGATGCTGATGATAATGAGTGGTAGTGGTGATGTTGATGGTGATCGTAGTGATGATGATGTTGATGACATTGGTGATGATGACAGTGACGTTGATTAGTATGACAATGATGGTTATGGCAGTGTAATGACAATAATTATAATGATGATGAAAATGAGATGATGATGGTGTTGATGACAACAACTGCAGTGATGACGACAATGATGAGTGACCATGACGTCACTGTTCAGGTGTTTGGTGACATCAGCATTCCCGGCATGGACAAAGACATCAAGAAAGCTCTGGAACGTGGCGCCACCAGCCTGCAGCAACTGGACAAGGTGAGACAACTCTGTTCTTTCTGTGTGAAATGGTGAGACAACTCAGTTCTGAGTGCCTCTGTGTGTGTAACAAGGTAAGACAACTCAGTTCTGAGTGCCTCTGTGTGTGTAACAAGGTGACACAACTCAGTTCTGAGTGCCTCTCTGTGTGTAACAAGGTGACACAACTTAGTTCTGAGTGCCTCTGTGTGTGTAACAAGGTGACACAACTCAGTTCTGAGTGCCTCTGTGTGTGTAACAAGGTGACACAACTCAGTTCTGAGTGCCTCTCTGTGTGTAACAAGGTGACACAACTCAGTTCTGAGTGCCTCTGTGTGTGTAACAAGGTGACACAACTCAGTTCTGAGTGCCTCTGTGTGTAACAAGGTGACACAACTCAGTTCTGAGTGCCTCTCTGTGTGTAACAAGGTGACACAACTCAGTTCTGAGTGCCTCTGTGTGTGTAACAAGGTGACACAACTCAGTTCTGAGTGCCTCTGTGTGTGTAACAAGGTGACACAACTCAGTTCTGAGTGCCTCTGTGTGTGTAACAAGGTGACACAACTCAGTTCTGAGTGCCTCTCTGTGTGTGTAACAAGGTGACACAACTCAGTTCTGAGTGCCTCTGTGTGTGTAACAAGGTGACACAACTCAGTTCTGAGTGCCTCTCTGTGTGTAACAAGGTGAAGACAACTCAGTTCTGAGTGCCTCTGTGTGTGTAACAAGGTGACACAACTCAGTTCTGAGTGCCTCTCTGTGTGTAACAAGGTGACACAACTCAGTTCTGAGTGCCTCTGTGTGTGTAACAAGGTGACACAACTCAGTTCTGAGTGCCTCTCTGTGTGTAACAAGGTGACACAACTCAGTTCTGAGTGCCTCTCTGTGTGTGTAACAAGGTGACACAACTCAGTTCTGAGTGCCTCTCTGTGTGTGTAACAAGGTGAAGACAACTCAGTTCTGAGTGCCTCTGTGTGTGTAACAAGGTGACACAACTCAGTTCTGAGTGCCTCTCTGTGTGTAACAAGGTGACACAACTCAGTTCTGAGTGCCTCTCTGTGTGTAACAAGGTGACACAACTCAGTTCTGAGTGCCTCTCTGTGTGTAACAAGGTGACACAACTCAGTTCTGAGTGCCTCTGTGTGTGTAACAAGGTGACACAACTCAGTTCTGAGTGCCTCTCTGTGTGTAACAAGGTGACACAACTCAGTTCTGAGTGCCTCTCTCTGTGTGTAACAAGGTGACACAACTCAGTTCTGAGTGCCTCTGTGTGTGTAACAAGGTGACACAACTCAGTTCTGAGTGCCTCTGTGTGTAACAAGGTGAAACAACTCAGTTCTGAGTGCCTCTCTGTGTGTAACAAGGTGACACAACTCAGTTCTGAGTGCCTCTGTGTGTAACAAGGTGACACAACTCAGTTCTGAGTGCCTCTGTGTGTAACAAGGTGACACAACTCAGTTCTGAGTGCCTCTGTGTGTGTAACAAGGTAAGACAACTCAGTTCTGAGTGCCTCTCTGTGTGTAACAAGGTAAGACAACTCAGTTCTGAGTGCCTCTCTGTGTGTAACAAGGTGACACAACTCAGTTCTGAGTGCCTCTGTGTGTGTAACAAGGTGACACAACTCAGTTCTGAGTGCCTCTCTGTGTGTAACAAGGTGACACAACTCAGTTCTGAGTGCCTCTCTGTGTGTAACAAGGTGAAACAACTCAGTTCTGAGTGCCTCTGTGTGTAACAAGGTGAAACAACTCAGTTCTGAGTGCCTCTGTGTGTGTAACAAGGTGAGACAACTCAGTTCTGAGTGCCTCTGTGTGTAACAAGGTGACACAACTCAGTTCTGAGTGCCTCTCTGTGTGTAACAAGGTGACACAACTTAGTTCTGAGTGCCTCTGTGTGTAACAAGGTGACACAACTTAGTTCTGAGTGCCTCTCTGTGTGTAACAAGGTGACACAACTTAGTTCTGAGTGCCTCTGTGTGTAACAAGGTGACACAACTCAGTTCTG
This sequence comes from Babylonia areolata, assembly GCF_041734735.1. Classification (NCBI taxonomy): domain Eukaryota; kingdom Metazoa; phylum Mollusca; class Gastropoda; order Neogastropoda; family Buccinidae; genus Babylonia; species Babylonia areolata. The sequence goes on from NC_134908.1 coordinate 318,961, forward strand.
AGTGCCTCTCTGTGTGTAACAAGGTGACACAACTTAGTTCTGAGTGCCTCTGTGTGTAACAAGGTGACACAACTCAGTTCTGAGTGCCTCTGTGTGTGTAACAAGGTAAGACAACTCAGTTCTGAGTGCCTCTCTGTGTGTAACAAGGTGACACAACTCAGTTCTGAGTGCCTCTGTGTGTAACAAGGTGACACAACTCAGTTCTGAGTGCCTCTGTGTGTGTAACAAGGTGAAACAACTCAGTTCTGAGTGCCTCTGTGTGTAACAAGGTGACACAACTCAGTTCTGAGTGCCTCTGTGTGTGTAACAAGCTGAAACAACTTAGTTCTGAGTGCCTCTGTGTGTAACAAGGTGACACAACTCAGTTCTGAGTGCCTCTGTGTGTGTAACAAGCTGAAACAACTTAGTTCTGAGTGCCTCTGTGTGTAACAAGCTGAAACAACTTAGTTCTGAGTGCCTCTGTGTGTAACAAGCTGAAACAACTTGGTTCTGAGTGCCTCTGTGTGTAACAAGCTGAAACAACTTAGTTCTGAGTGCCTCTGTGTGTAACAAGCTGAAACAACTTAGTTCTGAGTGCCTCTGTGTGTAACAAGCTGAAACAACTTAGTTCTGAGTGCCTCTGTGTGTAACAAGCTGAAACAACTCAGTTCTGAGTGCCTCTCTGTGTGTAACAAGCTGAAACAACTCAGTTCTGAGTGTCTCTGTGTGTAACAAGGTGACACAACTCAGTTCTGAGTGCCTCTGTGTGTAACACTGTCAGGCTTGCTTATCCAGCAACAACAGTCATGTGGCTGCACTATAATGATATTAGGCATCATTCAGGTATATCTTGTGGTATGGTGTGTGTGTACATATGGAAATCAGTGTTTTGAGTGTTATAGTTGGATGTGTGTGCAGTATTGTGCATCTAAGTCTTTAATGTTTGAATATTTTACACATCAGTTTTTGCATTGTACAGAGTAACTGAACATGTTTTACATGGAGTGGCAGTATATAAATGACATGATTATTATTATCATCATTATTGTTGTTGTTATTGAAGACTTGGGCTTTCTGAGACAAAATATTGATGAGAATGATGATGATAATTGTCAGAAACCCATTATCCCCCTAAAATGATACATGTGTACAAAACTGTGTGAAAACAATTTGCTGTTCAGGTGTCGTTCGGCGTTAAAGGAGACAAGGGGGACGACTCTGGAAGAACTTCTCCCACCTCCAGCAGTAGTGGATCCATTCCGAAGAAGGCCCTGTAATGTACCAAGACACATCACCACAGGGTGAAGCGTCACACGTCCACTCCTGAAATTGGACTTCTGCTTGTTGAAGCATGCATTCAGCGCACAAGAAAGGACCCTCCGCAACTAAAGTATTATCTCAGGCAAAATTCTGAATTAAAACCCACTTTGTAGCAAAAGCAGTTCATTTGCTGACAGAAAATGAAAACGTTAAAATAAAAAAATAAAGATGGTGATGCACTGTGAGAATGAGCTTTCTCCAGGAGAGTAGCCTCCATTTCACACGGAGAGTAGACTCCATTTCACATGGAGAGTAGACTCCATTTCACACGGAGAGTAACCTCCATTTCACACAGACTCCATTTCACACAGACTCCATTTCACATGGAGAGTAGACTCCATTTCACATGGAGAGTAGCCTCCATTTCACACAGACTCCATTTCACACGGAGAGTAGCCTCCATTTCACACAGAGAGTAACCTCCATTTCACATGGAGAGTAGCCTCCATTTCACACAGACTCCATTTCACATGGAGAGTAGACTCCATTTCACACGGAGAGTAGCCTCCATTTCACACAGACTCCATTTCACACGGAGAGTAGCCTCCATTTCACACGGAGAGTAACCTCCATTTCACACAGACTCCATTTCACATGGAGAGTAGCCTCCATTTCACACAGACTCCATTTCACACGGAGAGTAGCCTCCATTTCACACAGACTCCATTTCACACAGAGAGTAGCCTCCATTTCACACAGACTCCATTTCACACAGAGAGTAGCCTCCATTTCACACGGAGAGTAGCCTCCATTTCACACAGACTCCATTTCACACGGAGAGTAGCCTCCATTTCACACAGACTCCATTTCACACAGAGAGTAGCCTCCATTTCACACAGACTCCATTTCACACAGAGAGTAGCCTCCATTTCACACGGAGAGTAGCCTCCATTTCACATGGAGAGTAGCCTCCATTTCACACAGCCTCCATTTCACACAGAGAGTAACGTCCATTTCACACAGTCTCCATTTCACACGGAGAGTAACCTCCATTTCACACGGAGAGTAGCCTCCATTTCACACGGAGAGTAACCTCCATTTCACACAGACTCCATATCACACGGAGAGTAACCTCCATTTCACACAGATAAATCTGTTGTAACAAAAAGTAACACAACACAGTACAACACACAAAACCAACCCAACACAACACAGTACAACACACAAAACCAACCCAACACAACACAGTACAACACACAAAACCAACCCAACCCAACACAGTACAACACACAAAACCAACCCAACACAACACAGTACAACACACAAAACCAACCCAACACAACACAGTACATGCTGACAAAGCTGTGGTTACAATCCAGCTGTGCTGACTGTTGCTGCTCTGACTTATTTTCACCTGTTTACTTTCTTCAACATGACCAGGTGTAGGGTTTACCATGATATGTGTGATAATTGTTGTCCAGGAGATCAACTGTAGAACCATGATATGTGTGATAACTGTTGTCCAGGAGATCAACTGTAGAACCATGATATGTGTGATAATTGTTGTCCAGGAGATCAACTGTAGAACCATGATATGTGTGATAACTGTTGTCCAGGAGATTACCTGTAGAACCATGATATGTGTGATAATTGTTGTCCAGGAGATCAACTGTAGAACCATGATATGTGTGATAATTGTTGTCCAGGAGATCAACTGTAGAACCATGATATGTGTGATAACTGTTGTCCAGGAGATCAACTGTAGAACCATGATATGTGTGATAACTGTTGTCCAGGAGATCAACTGTAGAACCATGATATGTGTGATAATTGTTGTCCAGGAGATCAACTGTAGAACCATGATATGTGTGATAACTGTTGTCCAGGAGATCAACTGTAGAACCATGATATGTGTGATAATTGTTGTCCAGGAGATCAACTGTAGAACCATGATATGTGTGATAACTGTTGTCCAGGAGATCAACTGTAGAACCATGATATGTGTGATAATTGTTGTCCAGGAGATCAACTGTAGAACCATGATATGTGTGATAATTGTTGTCCAGGAGATCAACTGTAGAACCATGATATGTGTGATAACTGTTGTCCAGGAGATTACCTGTAGAACCATGATATGTGTGATAACTGTTGTCCAGGAGATTACCTGTAGAACCATGATATGTGTGATAACTGTTGTCCAGGAGATTACCTGTAGAACCATATGTGTGATAACTGTTGTCCAGGAGATTAACTGTAGAACCATGATATGTGTGATAACTGTTGTCCAGGAGATTAACTGTAGAACCATGATATGTGTGATAACTGTTGTCCAGGAGATCAACTGTAGAACCATGATATGTGTGATAACTGTTGTCCGGGAGATTAACTGTATAAGCCTTGCTGACACATGTTTTCTGTTGTCCAGACTGCAATGAACAAAGCTACTGTTTGTCATGTGGCTGCCTTGGAAAGTAATCCCCTGTAGTGACTCACATTCTGTGTAGTTCATCGGCTCTTTCCGGTCAGCTGTTCATTTTATAAAGAGATGTGTACAGACAACTGTGTGTGCTTCATGCTGCCAGTGATCAGTTCAGTTTTTTTCCTTTTGTTTTTGAAGGGACGAGGGAGAGGAAAGTCAGCTTGGGGTGTGTTTCATTGAGAAACATTCACATTTTGTGTTGTATTTTGTGTTGTTTCGTTGAGAAACATTCACATTTTGTGTTGTTTCATTGTGAAACATCTACATTTTGTGTTGTATTTTGTGTTGTTTCGTTGTGAAACATCTACATTTTGTGTTGTATTTTGTGTTGTTTCATTGTGAAACATTTGCATTTTGTGTTGTTTCATTGTGAAACATTTGCATTTTGTGTTGTTTTGTTGTGAAACATTTGCATTTTGTGTTGTTTTTTGTGTTGTTTCATTGTGAAACATCTACATTTTGTGTTGTATTTTGTGTTGTTTCGTTGTGAAACATTTGCATTTTGTGTTGTTTCATTGTGAAACATTTGCATTTTGTGTTGTTTTGTTGTGAAATATTTACATTTTGTGTTGTTTTGTTGTGAAACATTTGCATTTTTTTATTGTTGCCTTTCTTTCTGATTGTATGTTAGCAGGGCTTTATAATATACTTGAATGATATTGATATTTAAATTATGAAAACCTTGATGTGATTTAATAACTTTTTTTTAGTACAGTTATTGACTGATTTTGCTTGATAATCATGTTATTAAAAAAGTGTTGTTTGTGTTGTTGAAAATTTCTACCTGTTCAGTCCGTCCAATTTATGATAATCAGAGATTTGTTGTTGTTTTGTGAGTTACTGTTTTCTTATTGTACAAAGTCTGCATGCATGCAACTTTTTCTGTTTCCGCTGTTCCCCAACGAACGTTGGACACCTGTTCACACTTAGATGGGGCGAAGAAAGTCAGAGTACAGTGCCTTTCCCAAGGACACAACACCACGGGGCCTGGAACCCTGATCACTGGTCAACACTGGGTCACCAGTCCAGCGTCTAACCAGTTTTGTTATGGTGCCTCTCTTTTTGTCTTGTTTTTTTTTTTCCTCTGTGGGGAATGGAAACTGCAACGTCAAATCATACTCCAGGTCACTCTTCACAGTCCGTCCATGTTGCAGTGTTTTATGGCTGTTTGGGCCTTGTCACTCCAGTGACGGGGAATTGTATCATTTTCACTCCAGTGACGGGGAATTGTATCATTTTCACTGTAGTGATGATGATGAATTGTATCATTTTCACTCTGGTGATGATTGTATCATTTTCCCTCGTTTCTCAGTCCTGCCCCCAACACCCTACTTTGTGCTGTGTTTTTTTATCATGATGAAAAATTCCGTCCCAGAACTTTGTGTGCTGCTGGCAGCAAATATTCCTTGATTTCATTGAATTGTTGCTGTTTTTTCCTTGACTTCATTGAATTGTTGCTGTTTTTTCCTTGACTTCATTGAATTGTTGCTGTTTTTTCCGTGCAAAATGTTACTGCCTTTCTGTGTAAGTATCAAACTATGCAGTCGTTTATCAGTTATAAAAGAATCTGGATGGTTTTAAAATTCGTCAAAATTATGAGTCCTGATTTAAGTGATATGCATAAATTTATACTTCATTAAAATAACATTAGAAAGTGTTACATTCAGCCAGTGATCATGAACACAGTATGTGCTCTCACACACACACACACACACGCACACACATACACACACACACATACATACACACACACACACACACACACACACATCTGTACACATATCTTTAGTATGCACATATTCACAGGAAGCAAAGATAATAAAGTGAAATTTGAAATAAATATGGTTGATTTTTATTTTTATGAAATGGTTTTTGAGGGGAAAAAAAAAGAAATGCCTTCTAATTTTTTCTGGTGAAACGGAATGTTCTGATTTCATTTCTGATGAATTGAAAATGATGAAGGGGGCCTTTAAAATTGAAATTAGTTTTACTTAGCACATAATTTGTACATATTTGTGGACTGAATTTTGACGCATAAATGTGGATTTAACATTTTTTACAATAATATAAAAATATTAACATAATTTGTGTTTTTATATGTGTTCAGTATGAATGTGTGCTTTTGTATACATGTGTGTATGTCTCTGTGTGCAGATGTATGTGAACAATATTTGTACAAAGAGTACCGTAGTATTTCAAAGCAACAGCAAAAAATGTTGACAGCCACAGAGAAAATTTTAAAGTCCAAATATGATAAATTTAATAACACATACTTAATCGTGACCAACTAGTGCCGGAAAAAGAGATAAATTTTATTGTTGAAACATGTGTCTGGCATTATCAGTGTATCGTGGTGCACAGTTTGAATACTGTCCACCATGTGTGATCAGTTCCTGACTTGGTTGTCTGCCCCTTTCGTCTCTTCTCATGAACTGTTTGTAAGGGTACACACGTCCTTGAGTAACACTGACAGGTGCGTCGCCGAGTGGTCGTGACACACCTTACCTTTTGTGCATGACCTTCATTTCATTTGCATGATGCATCATTAATCATGCTTCACAATTTACATAATTTATCATGTATTGATCATTCAACTGCACATCAAGAAGAAAGTTACTTCCCACTGAGTGCGTCATCTCACACCTTCCAACATTTTCTATTTTATTTAACAAATAAACTTTAAGCGGTTACAATTGGAATCAACGATTTTGCCTTAAGTGTCTATTGGCAAGCAGAAACAGAATGTTATTGGCAGGCAGAAACAGTGTCTATTGGCAGGCAGAAACAGAATGTTATTGGCAGGCAGAAACCGTGTCTATTGGCAAGCAGAAACAGAATGTTATTGGCAAGCAGAAACAGAATGTTATTGGCAGGCAGAAACAGAATGTTATTGGCAGGCAGAAACCGTGTCTATTGGCAGGCAGAAACAGAATGTTATTGGCAGGCAGAAACAGAATGTTATTGGCAGGCAGAAACAGTGTCTATTGGCAGGCAGAAACAGAATGCTATTGGCAGGCAGAACAGAAACCGTGTCTATTGGCAGGCAGAAACAGAATGCTATTGGCAGGCAGAAACAGAATGTTATTGGCAGGCAGAAGCAGTGTCTGTTGGCAGGCAGAAACCGTGTCTATTGGCAGGCAGAAACAGAATGCTATTGGCAGGCAGAAACAGAATGTTATTGGCAGGCAGAAGCAGTGTCTGTTGGCAGGCAGAAACCGTGTCTATTGGCAGGCAGAAACAGAATGCTATTGGCAGGCAGAAACAGAATGTTATTGGCAGGCAGAAACAGTGTCTGTTGGCAGGCAGAAACAGAATGTTATTGGCAGGCAGAAACAGTGTCTGTTGGCAGGCAGAAACAGAATGTTATTGGCAGGCAGAAACAGAATGCTATTGGCAGGCAGAAGCAGTGTCTGTTGGCAGGCAGACTCCCCAGACTGACTGGAGAAGAAGAAGAAGAATCTTTTCTTGCATAAGGATAATAGAAGCTGTTAAATTGTTGCTGTTATTTGTGTGTGCATGTAGACATGTTTTCTGAATAATAATCTGTTTAAACCAATCTTTCTTAATATGCATTATTCTTTTGTTTCAACATTGATTAGAAAAATACAGCTCAGACAGGAGGGTTTTTAAAAAGGCATCTTTATTTGCGCTCTTTTCTTGATGAAGATTCCATCCTGGTTAAATCACAAAAAGAATACAGCCACCAAGGATAATATAACACAGCACTTCTACGTCAAACTGCATTTTTCTGCTCTCGGGCACACACACACACACACACACACACACACACACGCACAGATGCACATGCAAACATTCACACAAGCAGACAGAAAAAGAGAACACTGCTTCACACACAAATCCTGTTCTTTTTCTCCTTCCTCAAGCAGTCATACATTAATGTATACATGATTCAAAACTTTTTTTGGTGAAAGACTATTTAACACACAAAAAAGAAATAAAACAGAGAAGAAAACATCCCAAACTCACGACCAGCTATATGCACAACCCATCTATAATTTACTAACCAGACCCACCTGTACAGAAACATTTGTACAGAATTCGTTTCAGAGCAAAACGTTCAAGATCATGGTTATCAGAACTCAGAACACAACACAGCACACAACAAACATCAGATCTTCGCAACACCCCCCCAGGCCAGAATAAATACACCAGACTTCAGGTAACACATAAACATTCATCCCTGACACTTTGAACACAGAGAGGACGAAATGCATGTTCATTGATAAGGTACCTGGGACGTTAGAAAGTTTCTAGAATGATCAGATAAACAGAGTGAAGTCTGTGTATCAGAGCTCCAGTCTGATGGTAGGATCATCTGCTGCAAACAAGTGTTGTTTCCATTCACCAGTTGTTGGCTTGGAAACCATCACAACAATGATAGGAAGGTAGGCCTGACGTCCATGTGTCGCAGTGCAGACTTGATCAGACCGTGCAGCACTGCAGTGATCCCTTGGACCTTCTACAATGCATTATGGTACAAGAGTCCCTGGAAACTCAAACATTTTTCCATCACACTATCATGAAATACATAACTTGTCAAAACAAAAGGTACTCAGAAATCTCAATCACAGACTGAGTAAAACTCTTGACCCTGAACTAGCGCCAAACTCTTAGCCTCCACACACATTATCCCACAAGACAAACCACACACATTGTCCCACAAGACAAACCACACATTATCCCACAAGACAAACCACACACATATCCCACAAGACAAACCACAAACCACACACATTATCCCACAAGACAAACCACACACAACTATGGAAGCTCTTTAGAAGACCATTCAATTTATTTTGGGGGGTGATAATCTCCACAGCATAAAGTTTCAGAGACTTTTTTGGACAACTGACAGAGCCAGTGAATTCCTACACTGTGAATAAAGCTGAGCATGGGAAGGTAGCACTCAGTCCTCTCCTGCACTATTTCAACCTTCCCCGACCTCGGTCGACTTCCCGTTCACACCTGGCTGGAGTGAGGACAGTCAGGAGTGCTTTTTCCCCAAGAACACAACACCGTGCCGAAACGGGGCTCGAACCCTGACCACTGGTGAACAATGGATCGGGAGTCCAACGCCTGACTAATTCTGTTGCAGAACATCCAGAGTACGTCAACACACTTCACGGAGCAACGTAAACATGAGAACATCCAGAGTACGTCTACACACTTCACGGAGCAAGGTAAACAGCAGAACATCCAGAGTACGTCTACACACTTCACGGAGCAACGTAAACAGCAGAACATTCAGAGTACGTCTACACACTTCACGGAGCAAGGTAAACAGCAGAACATTCAGAGTACGTCTACACACTTCACGGAGCAAGGTAAACAGCAGAACATCCAGAGTACGTCTACACACTTCACGGAGCAAGGTAAACAGCAGAACATCCAGAGTACGTCTACACACTTCACGGAGCAACGTAAACATAGGACATCCAGAGTACGTCTACACACTTCACGGAGCAACGTAAACAGCAGAACATCCAGAGTACGTCTACACACTTCACGGAGCAACGTAAACAGCAGAACATCCAGAGTACGTCTACACACTTCACGGAGCAAGGTAAACAGCAGAACATCCAGAGTAGATCAACACACTTCACAGAGCAACGTAAACATGAGAACATCCAGAGTACATCTACACACTTCACGGAGCAACGTAAACATGAGAACATCCAGAGTACGTCTACACACTTCACGGAGCAACGTAAACATGAGAACATCCAGAGTACGTCTACACACTTCACGGAGCAAGGTAAACAGCAGAACATCCAGAGTACATCTACACACTTCACGGAGCAACGTAAACAGCAGAACATCCAGAGTACGTCTACACACTTCACGGAGCAACGTAAACATGAGAACATCCAGAGTACATCTACACACTTCACGGAGCAACGTAAACATGAGAACATCCAGAGTACATCTACACACTTCACGGAGCAACGTAAACATGAGAACATCCAGAGTACATCTACACACTTCACGGAGCAAGGTAAACATAGGACATCCAGAGTACGTCTACACACTTCACGGAGCAACGTAAACATGAGAACATCCAGAGTACGTCTACACACTTCACGGAGCAACGTAAACATCAGAACAGCCAGAGTACATCAACACACTTCACGGAGCAACGTAAACATAGGACATTCAGAGTACATCTACACACTTCACGGAGCAACGTAAACAGTGAAGATGGCCTTTCTGTCTCATGGTCACCCAGCAGGAGCCAGGCATGCACGCTATGTCTGCAGCATGATTCATGATGAACTGACCTGCGTCTCCCTGTGGAAACACGGGAAGACAACACCAACTGGACAATGACAATGTCCCATGCAGCTCCCTTTCACCTGTTCCCATTTCACCCATTCCCTTTTGCATGTTCCCATTTCACCTACTGTCCGATGGTGCCACCACTCTCAGTGACATTTTGATAGTTGGACTCTTGGTCATGTTTCACCTACCAGCTGTTCTATTTCCATAAAAACTGGTCTCTCTTTCTGTCTCTCTTTCATAACTATATATATATATATATATATATATATATCTGCAGCCCAGGCAGAGAGACCAGCGTCAGACTTCATCTGTGCCCTCTGCCACAGGGACTGTCATTCCCACGTCGCACTGGCCAGCCACACCTGACGCTGTACCAGAATAAACACCTAGAGCGCAACTCCATAGTCTTCCGAGACTGAATGAAGGATGCCCATCTCATATATATATATATATATATATATATATGTACACATAATCCAATGAAGAAAGTAAGATTTTTGGTCTGTCAGTTAACACACACAACAATGCGCACACAGAGAGCAGCCGAGTACATCGGTGAACTGGGACTATCATACAAATTAGATTCACCAATATATTAAATGACAGGCAAATAGGGAATATGGGCGAATCGGAAACAGCTGAATTGGTATGACACTGACTATCCCTCCCACTCTGTCGCCAAGGTCAGGTCAGTTATGGGGGGGTAACTCTTGGCTTGAAGGTTTTGGTCAGTTATGGGGAATAACTCTTAGGTTGAAGGGTCTGGTCATTTATGGTGGGGGGTAACTCTTGGGTTGAAGGGTCAGGTCAGTTATGGGGGGTAACTCTTGGCTAGAAGGGTCAGGTCAGTTATGGGGGGTAACTCTTGGGTTGAAGGGGTAACTCTTGGGTTGAAGGTTTTGGTCAGTTATGGGGAATAACTCTTAGGTTGAAGGGTCTGGTCATTTATGGTGGGGGGTAACTCTTGGGTTGAAGGGTCAGGTCAGTTATGGGGGGTAACTCTTGGGTCAAAGGGTCAGGTCAGTTATGGGGGGTAACTCTTGGGTTGAAGGGTCAGGTCAGTTATGGGGGTAACTCTTGGGTTGAAGGGTCAGGTCAGTTATGGGGGGGTAACTCTTGGCTAGAAGGGTCAGGTCAGTTATGGGGGGTAACTCTTGGCTAGAAGGGTCAGGTCAGTTATGGGGGGTAACTCTTGGGTTGAAGGGTCAGGTCAGTTATGGGGGGTAATTCTTGGGTTGAAGGGTCAGGTTAGTTATGGGTGTAACTCTTGGCTAGAAGGGTCAGGTCAGTTATGGGGGGTAACTCTTGGGTTGAAGGGTCAGGTCAGTTATGGGAGGTAACTCTTGGCTAGAAGGGTCAGGTCAGTTATGGGGGGTAATTCTTGGGTTGAAGGGTCAGGTTAGTTATGGGGGGTAACTCTTGGCTTGAAGGGTTTGGTCAGTTATGGGGGGGGGTAACTCTTACTCTTAGGTTGAAGGGTAGGTTCAGTGGAGAAGGTGGATAACTCTTCAGTAAAAAATGTACAGTATATTTACTGTATGTGCTTCTGCATGTACAAGTTTGTAAATGTGGGAGTCTTCTTTGGAAAAAGCATTGGCATTACATGTTTGTAAGATGACCATGGCATTTTCATGATATTCTTACAGTCTTGAATTGAAATCTGTTTCACACAGACAAAAGGCAAGTGGGAAGCCTCTCTGACGTCAACACAAACTCATGTTTAATATCTTTGTTTTCACAGTAATATCTTGATTGCCATTTTATGTACAAGGTTTTAAAGAACCAAACACACATTCAAAAGAAATACCGTTTAACCTGATGTCTATAATCACAATATGTGTTAATGGACATTCAACAGAATTTTTTCCTCCCTTCGAAATACAACACAACCTGACACATGTTACAGTACACACAAGATGGCAGACATCACCAACGTACACATGTTACAGTACACACAAGATGGCAGACATCACCAACGTACACACATTACAGTACACACAAGATGGCAGACATCACCAACATACACAGGTTACACACAAGATGGCAGACATCACCAACGTACACACAGTACAGTACACACAGGATGGCAGACATCACCAACATACACATGTTACACACAAGATGGCAGACATCACCAACGTACACACAGTACAGTACACACAAGATGGCAGACATCACCAACGTACACACGTTACAGTACACACAAGATGGCAGACATCACCAACGTACACACATTACAGTACACACAAGATGGCAGACATCACCAACGTACACATGTTACAGTACACACAAGATGGCAGACATTACTAATGTACACACACTACAGTACAGTAAACACAAGATGGCAGACATTACTAATGTACACACACTACAGTACAGTACACACAAGATGGCAGACATCACCAACGTACACACGTTACAGTACACACAAGATGGCAGACATCACCAACGTACACACATTACAGTACACACAAGATGGCAGACATCACCAACGTACACACATTACAGTACACACAAGATGGCAGACATCACCAACGTACACAGTACAGTAAACACAAGATGGCAGACATCACCAACGTACACACGCTACAGTACACACAAGATGGCAGACATCACCAACGTACACACGTTACAGTACGCACAAGATGGCAGACATCACCAACGTACACACAGTACAGTAAACACAAGATGGCAGACATTACTAACGTACACACACTACAGTACACACAAATTGGCAGACATCACTAACGTACACACAGTACAGTACACACAAGATGGCAGACATTACCAACGTAACGCTGACACAAAACAAACAACCAAAAGTAACACACCCACATTCACAAACAACACACTGCATTGCTTTGGCTCATGAGGGCTGACCAGCTTGTTGAATGAGTGCATGCACACGTCGGGTATCTACATGGGTTCATGCACACGTCGGGTATCTACATGGGTTCATGCACACGTCAGGTATCTACATGGGTTCATGCACATGTCGGGTATCTACATGGGTTCATGCACACGTGGGGTATCTACATGGACATGGGTTCATGCACACGTCGGGTATCTACACAAGTTCATGCACACGTCGGGTATCTACACGAGTTCATGCACACGTCGGGTATCTACATGAGTTCATGCACACGTCGGGTATCTACACAAGTTCATGCACACGTCGGTATGTACACAAGTTCATGCACACGTCGGGTATCTACATGAGTTCATGCACACGTCGGGTATCTGAGTTCATGCACACGTCAGGTATCTACACGAGTTCATGCACACGTCGGGTATCTACACGAGTTCATGCACACGTCGGGTATCTACACGAGTTCATGCACATGTCGGGTATCTGAGTTCATGCACACGTCAGGTATCTACACAAGTTCATGCACACGTCGGGTATCTACACGAGTTCATGCACACGTCAGGTATCTACACGAGTTCATGCACACGTCGGGTATCTACACGAGTTCCTGCACACGTCGGGTATCTACACGAGTTCCTGCACACGTCGGGTATCTACACATTTCTTCAACTCCCTGTCTGTTCTGTTTTTTCACCATTATTTTTCATAAATATATATATATTCACATGACTTTGAGAGTGCAATGCAGCATATATTGTTACAGCAAGACTGAAACCAGTAATTTCATGGAATCCCTGAAAGTTTTAAACCCATCACAGCATTTCAAGATTTAATGGAATCACTTACATTCTTAGTGATTTATCAATTCACACAATCTCTGCATGAATATGTCAGTTTGTTCACTAAGCCCCCTCCCCCCCTCCTACCACCACTCCCCCCCCCCCCCCTCCCAGTTTGAAATAAGAACAAAACACTCAATGATACACGTCTGTTTCACACACACACCCTCCCCTCCTTCCCTACACACATGCAGAAATGCAGTTTAAAATATATTACACAAAATAGCAGAAACCAGCACTATGTTAGTTTATAATCAACAAGACTCCATGAAATCTCTGCTGGACACAGTGGTTACAGGAAATAACAAGATTTTCAGGGATTAATTCATGAGATTACTGGTTTCACAATCTTACTGCAGCAAAACTGACCAGTTGACACACACTGAGTATGACCCCTCATTAAAGCTCATCAGGTCACAACGCCTTTTACAGCCCTCAGAACAGAGAAATGATAACACTGTGTGCAGGGCTGGGCATAGGAAGGCAGTGAATTCATGTCCACTGTGTCCAGGGCTGGGCATAGGAAGGCAGTGAATTCATGTCCACTGTGTCCAGAGCTGGGCGTAGGAAGGCAGTGAATTCATACACACTGTGTCCAGGGTTGGGCGTAGGAAGGCAGTGAATTCATGTCCACTGTGTCCAGGGCTGGGCATAGGAAGGCAGTGAATTCATACACAGTGTCCAGGGCTGGGCATAGGAAGGCAGTGAATTCATGTCCACTGTGTGCAGGGCTGGGCACAGGAAGGCAGTGAATTCATGTCCACTGTGTCCAGGGCTGGGCATAGGAAGGCAGTGAATTCATGTCCACTGTGTCCAGGGCTGGGCATAGGAAGGCAGTGAATTCATGTCCACTGTGTCCAGGGCTGGGCATAGGAAGGCAGTGAATTCATACACACTGTGTCCAGGGCTGGGCACAGGAAGGCAGTGAATTCATACACACTGTGTCCAGGGCTGGGCGTAGGAAGGCAGTGAATTCATGTCCACTGTGTCCAGGGCTGGGCATAGGAAGGCAGTGAATTCATGTCCACTGTGTCCAGGGCTGGGCGTAGGAAGGCAGTGAATTCATGTCCACTGTGTCCAGGGCTGGGCATAGGAAGGCAGGGAATTCATGTCCACTGTGTCCAGGGCTGGGCGTAGGAAGGCAGTGAATTCATGTCCACTGTGTCCAGGGCTGGGCATAGGAAGGCAGTGAATTCATGTCCACTGTGTCCAGGGCTGGGCGTAGGAAGGCAGTGAATTCATGTCCACTGTGTCCAGGGCTGGGCATAGGAAGGCAGGGAATTCATGTCCACTGTGTCCAGGGCTGGGCATAGGAAGGCAGTGAATTCATACCCACTGTGTCCAGGACTCAGTACAAGAAGGTGGGGCCCAGTCCTCTCTTTCAGCTGCTCCTGACCATCCTCGACCCAAGTCTGGCATGTGTATGTAATGTCATTTCTCAGGACAGTAAATTTTCTGTCTGATGAATTTCAATTTTCGTTCTATGGTAATGCTGTTTTATATATTATGCATATTATGTACGAATAGTAGTGGAACAATCCTCTCTCTCTATCCTCCAGAAAAAAAAGCAGCTTTCACCCATCACAGAACTTTGCCACTGGTGCAGTGAATACCAGCACTCCAAACGAAGGCTTACTGTTCAACAGTATGCACGCACACACACACACACACACACACACACACACACACACACAGACACACATACACTGACACACACACATACATGATACACACCAAGTTATCAGTTATCCTGAAAGGACATTAAGAAACACACACACACACACACAACTGCGAACATACAGAGCTACAAAAACAGAACATACACACACATGAATTCACATGTAATAACTTTACAATCTGTGCCCCACCTTCACAACCAGGTGATTATCTTGTATCCACAAGACCAGTCTGGAATGTGCTCATTCATTGGACAACACACACACACAGACACACACAGAGCTCAGACAGAAGTGCACCACTCTGCACCAATGCTCATTTAAATGTTCACCACAAAGCTGACCCACAGCTAAACAGCCCTTACACATTTCTTCAGCTCTTGCTGCAGTGTGTTCATGACTTAGAAGTTAGAGAGCTCTTCATTTAGAGCTGGGTACCCGTTCAGATTTGTTTCTTCTGGTCAGCGGTACAGCGCTGGTTTGGGCATTTGTCCAGATGTTGTGGCATGTACCTTACTACCTGTGAGTCAGATTACTGGTTTTCAAATCTTTCAAGAAACTGCCTTTCCCAAGGACACAACACCATGCCGAAACGGGGCCTGGAACCCTGATCACTGGTCAACACTGGACCACAAGGCCAACACCATGCCAAACGGGGCCTGGAACCCTGATCACTGGTCAACACTGGACCACAAGGCCAACACCATGCCAAACGGGGCCTGGAACCCTGATCACTGGTCAACACTGGACCACAAGGCCAACACCTGACCTATTCTGTCTCAGAGCCTTCCACTGATGTGGAGAACACAAGAAATCACAGCTTTCACAAAAAGTTTACAATTGTTCTACAACCTGACATTGATTGACAGATTGGAAACAGCACCATGTGTAAGTGCTTTACAAACACACAGTCACCTGCACAACAGGCTGCCTAACTGGACAGAGTCACCTGCACAACAGGCTGCCTACCTGGACAGAGTCATCTGACACAGAGCCACCTGCACAACAGGTCACCTGCACAACAGGCTGCCTACCTGGACAGAGTCACCTGCACAACAGGCTGCCTACCTGGACAGAGTCATCTGACACAGAGCCACCTGCACAACAGGTCACCTGCACAACAGGCTGCCTACCTGGACAGAGTCACCTGCACAACAGGCTGCCTACCTGGACAGAGTCATCTGACAACTGCCTACCTGGACAGAGCCACCTGCACAACAGGCTGCCCACCTGGACAGTCACCTGCACAACAGGCTGCCCACCTGGACACAGTCACCTGCACAACAGGCTGCCCACCTGGACACAGTCACCTGCACAACAGGCTGCCTACCTGGACAGTCACCTGCACAACAGGCTGCCTACCTGGACACAGTCACCTGCACAACAGGCTGCCCACCTGGATACAGTCACCTGCACAACAGGCTGCCTACCTGGACAGTCACCTGCACAACAGGCTGCCCACCTGGACACAGTCACCTGCACAACAGGCTGCCCACCTGGACACAGTCACCTGCACAACAGGCTGCCTACCTGGACACAGCCACCTGCACAACAGGCTGCCCACCTGGACAGTCACCTGCACAACAGGCTGCCCACCTGGACAGAGTCACCTGCACAACAGGCTGCCTACCTGGACACAGTCACCTGCACAACAGGCTGCCCACCTGGACAGAGCCACCTGCACAACAGGCTGCCCACCTGGACAGAGTCACCTGCACAACAGGCTGCCTACCTGGACACAGTCACCTGCACAATAGGCTGGACAGAGTCACCTGCACAACAGGCTGCCCACCTGGACAGAGTCACCTGCACAATAGGCTGCCCACCTGGACACAGCCACCTGCACAACAGGCTGCCCACCTGGACAGAGTCACCTGCACAACAGGCTGCCCACCTGGACACAGTCACCTGCACAATAGGCTGGACAGAGTCACCTGCACAACAGGCTGCCCACCTGGACACAGTCACCTGCACAACAGGCTGCCTACCTGGACAGAGTCACCTGCACAACAGGCTGCCTACCTGGACACAGCCACCTGCACAACAGGCTGCCCACCTGGACAGAGTCACCTGCACAACAGGCTGCCCACCTGGACACAGTCACCTGCACAATAGGCTGGACAGAGTCACCTGCACAACAGGCTGCCCACCTGGACACAGTCACCTGCACAATAGGCTGGACAGAGTCACCTGCACAACAGGCTGCCCACCTGGACAGAGCCACCTGACAGCTGCCTTTCAGGCACTCATCTTTCATGTCCTGTGCCCTGCAGCCATGCTTACAGTCGTGCACACACACTGTGCATGTATATATCTGAGTGGATTTTACAATGAAATTTTACCAGGGACAACTCTACTTGCTGTGGGATCTTTAATGTGCATGCTACACACAGGCACGACTAGCATCCAGACCACCAGTCACGGTCTGGCGGAGGGGGAGAAAAGACAAACCCTAGCAAGTGTGAGGTTCGATCCCATACACTAAGGTTCTCTGACTTCCAAGGTTCACTCGTCATCACCTGGCCAACACTCCACATCACCAACATTCAGCTGTCCACATCATGCCACATCACCAACATTCAGCTGTCCACATCACTCCACATCACCAACATTCAGCTGTCCACATCATGCCACATCACCAACATTCAGCTGTCCACATCACTCCACATCACCAACATTCAGCTGTCCACATCACTCCACATCACCAACATTCAGCTGTCCACATCACTCCACATCACCAACATTCAGCTGTCCACATCATGCCACATCACCAACATTCAGCTGTCCACATCATCAACATTCAGCTGTCCACATCACCAACATTCAGCTGTCCACATCATGCCACATCACCAACATTCAGCTGTCCACATCACTCCACATCACCAACATTCAGCTGTCCACATCATGCCACATCACCAACATTCAGCTGTCCACATCACTCCACATCACCAACATTCAGCTGTCCACATCATGCCACATCACCAACATTCAGCCGTCCACATCACTCCACATCACCAACATTCAGCTGTCCACATCGTGCCACATCACCATCACTGTCCACATCACCCCACCTCTCTCTCCATCCCTGAATGTCTCAGGTCCCAGTACACAGCCCTCCCCACACTCACCTTCAATCCTTCAGCAGCAACAACAACAAACAACCCCCAAAGAACCAGTCAAACTTTCCACCAGGGACTGCACTCCGTTTCACAGGCAAACTGCTGACACACAGGGAAAAACGTTCAGCCACGATCACCACCATCACTGGAGGAAGACTGCTGACGCACAGGGAAAAACGTTCAGCCACGATCACCACCATCACTGGAGGAAGACTGCTGACGCACAGGGAAAAACGTTCAGCCACGATCACCACCATCACTGGAGAAGACTGCTGACAGCCACGATCACCACCATCACTGGAGGAAGACTGCTGACACACAGGGAAAAACGTTCAGCCACGATCACCACCATCACTGGAGGAAGACTGCTGACAGCCACGATCACCACCATCACTGGAGGAAGACTGCTGACAGCCACGATCACCACCATCACTGGAGGAAGAGACAGGAGCTACAGGAACTCACTCTGACTGCACCAAAACCAAACAAGAAATAGAAAGAAAGAGAAAAAGCAAGGATTCCCCTGTATCAGCATGTCAAAGGAAGAAGAAATCTCAGAGCTTGGGTAAACCATACATGCTCCACCTGACCTTCTGGATGACTTGCAGGCAGCAGCACCGTGGGGTGGGGGTGGGGGTGGGGGCTGTTCTGAGACCAGCGTCAGTATGACGCATAATTCACCTGCACTGACATGACATCCAAGACAAATTCAGAATGACGCATCATCTGTGTGCACAGGCACAATGTCTCATTCAGTATGACACATCATCTGTGTGCACAAACACAATGTCTCATTCAGTATGACGCATCATCTGTGTGCACAGACACAATCTGACAATATCTCATTCAGTATGACGCATCATCTGTGTGCACAGACGCAATGTCTCATTCAGTATGACGCATCATCTGTGTGCACAGACACAATACCTGATTCAGCATGATGCATAATTCCTCTGCACAAACATGACCTTCAATTCAGTAGGGCATGTAATCCGTGTTCACAGACACGATCTCTGATTCAGTAAAACGCATAATCCTGTGCACAGACACAATCTCCAATGTAGTATGACATATCAATCCCCTTTACAAACATGATAACCTGATCAGTTTGACGCACAAACATGATCTCTAATTCAGATTGACACGTAATCCCTCTACACAGACACAATCATCGATTCAGCATGATGCACTGTCTCTGTTAAACAGACACGATCTCTGATTCAGAATTACGCGCAATTCTCTGAACAGACACAGCCTCAATGTACAGACACACTCTCTGATTCAGAATGACGTGTAATTCTCTGAACAGACACAACCTCACTGTACAGACACACTCTCTGATTCAGAATGACGTGTAATTCTCTGAACAGACACAACCTCACTGTACAGACACACTCTCTGATTCAGAATGACATGTAATTCTCTGAACAGACACAACCTCACTGTACAGACACACTCTCTGATTCAGAATGACGTGTAATTCTCTGAACAGACACAACCCAACTGTACAGACACACTCTCTGATTCAGAGTGACGTGTAATTCTCTGAACAGACACAACCCAACTGTACAGACACACTCTCTGATTCAGAGTGACGTGTAATTCTCTGAACAGACACAACCCAACTGTACAGACACACTCTCTGATTCAGAGTGACGTGTAATTCTCTGAACAGACACAGCCTCACACTCTCTGATTCAGAGTGATGTGTAATTCTCTGAACAGACACAGCCTCACACTCTCTGATTCAGAATGACGCGTAATCCCTGTTACAGACATGATGCCTGATTCAGAATGACACACAGTCCCTGTTAAACAGACACAATCCAATATTCAGAATGACGCATTATTCCTCCACACAGACACAATCCAATATTCAGAATGACGCATTATTCCTCCACACAGACACAATCCAATATTCAGACTGACGCATTATTCCTCCACACAGACACGATCGATTCAGAATGACACACAATTCCTCTGCGCAGACACGAAGATCTCCAAGTCTCCACAGCCGGAACTGCAGGAGAGGAGGAGAGGAGGGGAGGGGGGGGGGGGGGCTGTCACCACCACTCCTACCCCCTCCCCCGTCACACGACGGCGGCACCACAGCCGGCCCTGGGCACGATCATGTTGCTGATGTAGGTCCAGTGGTCCGTGTCGGGGTCATAGGTCTCAGCGTCACTCAGTCGGTTCTGGCCGTCAAAGCCGCCGCACACGTAGATACGGTTGTCGAACACGGCCACCCCCGCCCACGCCCGCGGCTTCTGCATGGGGTGGATGGTGGTCCACTGCCGGGTCACTGTGTTGAACCTGGGGGTGGTGGGGGGAAGATGACGGTAATAATGATAATAATGGATACTTCCTGGAGGGGGAGGGGCGAAGGGGGGGGCGGGGGGGAACATGATGGTAATAATAACAATGGATACTTCCTGGAGGGGGGAGGGGGGGGGAACATGATGGTGATAATAACAATGGATACTTCCAGGAGGGGGGAGGGGGGAGGAAACATGATGGTAATAATAACAATGGATATTTCCTGGAGGGGGGAGGGGGGGAGGAAACATGATGGTGATAATAACAATGGATACTTCCTGGAGGGGGGAGGGGGGGGAACATGATGGTGATAATAACAATGGATACTTCCAGGAGGGGGGAGGGGGGAGGAAACATGATGGTAATAATAACAATGGATATTTCCTGGAGGGGGGAGGGGGGGAGGAAACATGATGGTAATAATAACAATGGATACTTCCTGGAGGGGGGAGGGGGGGGAGGAAACATGATGGTAATAATAACAATGGATATTTCCTGGAGGGGGGAGGGGGGGAGGAAACATGATGGTGATAATAACAATGGATACTTCCTGGAGGGGGGAGGGGGGGGAAACATGATGGTAATAATAACAATGGATACTTCCTGGAGATGGGGGGGGAGGAAACATGATGGTAATAATAACAATGGATACTTCCTGGAGGGGGGGGGGAGGAAACATGATGGTAATAATAACAATGGATACTTCCTGGAGATGGGGGGGGGAGGAAACATGATGGTAATAATAACAATGGATACTTCCTGGAGGGGGGAGGGGGGGAGGAAACATGATGGTAATAATAACAATAGATACTTCCTGGAGGGGGGGAGGAAACATGATGGTAATAATAACAATGGATACTTCCTGGAGGGGGGAGGGGAGGGGGGAAACATGATGGTAACAAAAAGAATGGATACTTCCTGGAGGGGGGGGGGGGAACATGATGGTAATAATAACAATGGATACTTCCTGGAGGGGGGGAGGGGGGGGAAACATGATGGTAATAATAACAATGGATATTTCCTGGAGGGGGGGGGGAGGAAACATGATGGTAATAATAACAATGGATACTTCCTGGAGGGGGGAGGGGGGGGAGGAAACATGATGGTAATAACAATGGATATTTCCTGGAGGGGGGGGGAAACATGATGGTAATAATAACAATGGATACTTCCTGGAGTGGGGGGAAAGATGATGGTAATAATAACAATGGATACTTCCTGGAGGGGGGAGGGGGGGGAGGAAACATGATGGTAATAATAACAATGGATACTTCCTGGAGGGGGGGAGGGGGGGGGAAACATGATGGTGATAATAACAATGGATACTTCCTGGAGGGGGGAGGGGGGGGGAAACATGATGGTAATAATAACAATGGATACTTCCTGGAGGGGGGAGGGGGGGGGGAACATGATGGTGATAATAACAATGGATACTTCCTGGAGATGGGGGGGGGGGGAAACATGATGGTAATAATAACAATGGATACTTCCTGGAGGGGGGGAGGAAACATGATGGTAATAATAACAATGGATACTTCCTGGAGGGGGGAGGAAACATGATGGTGATAATAACAATGGATACTTCCTGGAGGGGGGGGAAACATGATGGTGATAATAATAATGGATACTTCCTGGAGGGGGGGGGGGAAACATGATGGTAATAATAACAATGGATACTTCCTGGAGGGGGGAGGGGGGGAGGAAACATGATGGTAATAATAACAATGGATACTTCCTGGAGGGGGGAGAGGAAACATGATGGTAATAATAACAATGGATACTTCCTGGAGGGGGGGAGGGGGGGGAAACATGATGGTAATAACAATGGATACTTCCTGGAGGGGGGAAGGGGGGAGAAACATGATGGTAATAATAACAATGGATACTTCCTGGAGGGGGGGGGGAACATGATGTTGATAATAACAATGGATACTTCCTGGAGGGGGGGGGAACATGATGGTGATAATAACAATGGATATTTCCTGGAAGGGGGAAGGGGGGGGAAACATGATGGTAATAATAACAATGGATACTTCCTGGAGGGGGGAGGGGGGGGAAACATGATGGTGATAATAACAATGGATATTTCCTGGAGGGGGGGGGGGGAAACATGATGGTAATAATAACAATGGATACTTCCTGGAGGGGGGGGAAACATGATGGTAATAATAACAATGGATAGTTCCTGGAGGGGGGAGGGGAGGGGGGGGAACATGATGGTGATAATAATAATGGATACTTCCTGGAGGGGGGAGGGGGGGGGAAACATGATGGTGATAATAATAATGGATACTTCCTGGAGGGGGGAGGGGGGGAGGAAACATGATGGTAATAATAACAATGGATACTTCCTGGAGGTGGGAGAGGAAACATGATGGTGATAATAATAATGGATACTTCCTGGAGGGGGGAGGGGGGGGGGAAACATGATGGTGATAATAATAATGGATACTTAACTCACACCAGATGAAGGTCCCTGATCGAGGCCCTACTATTTACAGCCGTTTCAGACGAAGGGCCACAATACGGACTTTAGACAGTTTTGACTTTTTGGAGTGCACCCAATTTATATAATGACGTTATAGGCTAAGAATATCTTAACTGACCTTCCCATTCCCCACTGTGACCAATAAATGCTGAGTGTGTTGCTGTGGTCGCCAGCAGGAGAGCTATTTTCATGGTGACTGGTTCATGTGAACTATGCGTGTCAACAGTGGCGTCTGACCTAGTTCCTTCTCAGTCACAAGGCAGACAACAGAATTAGTTGTTTCAAACTCTGTGTGCTTTCCTCGGTTTGTTGACAAGTCATTCGTGTGTGCAAATTTTGAACAAAAACTGTGGACACTGTCATCATCTCACTGTATGATACGTAAGACGGGAGGAAGTTTCATACTTTGCCCCAACTCAGCTACAACACACCTCAGCCACACACACACATACACAGAAACACCTACACACACTCACCCACACACACAAACACCCACACACAACGACCACCGCAGCTGCCCACCTGTCCAAGAGGTCAAAGTACTGGTCAGTGGGTTGGAACCGACCCCCCCCTCCATGCCCCCTCCCCCCCAACCCCTGCCCCCCCCCCCCCCCCCACACACACACACATACACACACCCAGACCCACACAGAATGACCACGATAGCTGCCCACCTCTCCACCAGGTCAAAGTACTGGTCCGTGGGTCGGAACCGACCCCCAAAGGCGTAGATGTAGTGATCCAGGGCCACCAGCACCAGCCCTGACCGTGCCTTCTCCATCTCTGCTGTCAGCGTCCACTCCTGGCTGTCAGGGTCATAGCACTCCATGCTGGCTCTGTCCGTGTGTAGGATCTTGTCATAGCCCCCTGTGGACATGTCATAGCCCCCTGTGGACATGCATAGCCCCCTGTCTGTGGACATGTCATAGCCCCCTGTCTGTGGACATGTCATAGCCCCCTGTGGACATGTCATAGCCCCCTGCCTGCGGACATGTCATAGCCCCCTGTGGACATGTCATAGCCCCCTGTCTGTGGACATGTCATAGCCCCCTGTGGACATGTCATAGCCCCCTGTGGACATGTCATAGCCCCCTGTCTGCGGACATGTCATAGCCCCCTGTGGACATGTCATAGCCCCCTGTCTGTG
This sequence comes from Babylonia areolata, assembly GCF_041734735.1. Taxonomy (NCBI): domain Eukaryota; kingdom Metazoa; phylum Mollusca; class Gastropoda; order Neogastropoda; family Buccinidae; genus Babylonia; species Babylonia areolata. Next base: position 343,433 of record NC_134908.1, read on the forward strand.
GACATGTCATAGCCCCTTGTGGACATGTCATAGCCCCTTGTCTGTGGACATGTCATAGCCCCCTGTGGACATGTCATAGCTCTCGATCTGTGGACATGTCATAGCCCCCTGCCGACATGTCATAGCCCCCTGTGGACATGTCATAGCCCCTTGTCTGTGGACATGTCATAGCCCCCTGTGGACATGTCATAGCCCCCTGCCGACATGTCATAGCCCCCTGTGGACATGTCATAGCCCCCTGTCTGTGGACATGTCATAGCCCTCTGTCTGTGGACATGTCATAGCCCCCTGTGGACACACACACTCCCGCACACACACACACACACACACACACTGACCAGCCACACACACACACACACACACACACACACACACACACACACTGACCAGCCACACACACACACACACACACACACACACTGACCAGCACACACACACACACACACACACACACACTGACCAGCCACACACACACACACACACAAACTGACCAGCCACACACACACACACACACACCCTGACTGACCAGCCACATAGATCTTGCCGTCACACACGGTCACCCCAGCACCAGCTCTCTTGCCCTTCATGCTGGGGGCCTCGGTCCAGCGGTTGTGTTTGGGTTCAAACCTCTCCACAGTGCTGAAGCTGGCTGTACGGTCCTCCCCCCCTGCACCCACACAGCACACAGCACTGGGTTCACATCCCTCCATCACACTCAATTCATAGTATTGGTGCCACCCCCCCCCTCCCCCCCTGCACCCACACAACACACAGCACTGGGCGTCACATCCCTCCATCACACTCAATTCATAGTATTGGTGCCACCCCCCCCCCCCCCCCTGCACCCACACAACACACAGCACTGGGCTTCACATCCCTCCATCACACTCAATTCATAGTATTGATGCCACCCCCCCTCCCCTCCCCCCCTGCACCCACACAACACACAGCACTGGGCGTCACATCCCTCCATCACACTCAATTCAAATTCTTGTGACATGCTCCTGTCATACTAAGGTAAAAAAAGAAATAAAATAAAAACCTGCTGATACCAACACAAGACTTAGGACTTGATGACACCCAAGAACTGAACAACCTACCTATGGCGAACAGGTACCCCCCCCCCCCCCCCCCCCGAAAGGTAACCTTTAAAACCCAAAAGGTATAACATATCTTTCTTGTGACATGCTCCTGTCATACTATGGTAAAAAACAAACAACCAAAAACAACCTGTTTATACCAACACAAGACTTACAACTAGATGATACCTTCCCCAAGACCTGAATCACACACCTATGGTGTACAGGTACCCGCAGAGGCAAAAGTTAACTTTTTTGTAACACGCTCCTGTCATACTATGGTTAAAACAAAAAACAAGCAAACCTGTGGATGCCAACACAAGACTTAAAACTTGCTGACACCTTCCCCAAGACCCGAACCACCCACCTATGGCGTACAGGTAGCCCCCGACAGCGGCCACAGCCACGAAGGAGCGAGCTTTGTGCATGTCGGACATCTGGTACCACTGCTTGAGGACGGGGTCGTAGCACTCGGTGCAGCGAAGGTACAGTGTGTCGTCCTGGGAATCGGCCATGGCACACTCCCCCCCCACCGCGTACAGCAGTCCGTCAAGGCTGGCCGCCCCTACTGCTGTTCTGGCTGTATGCATGTCCAGCTGGAAGGTAGACAGCAGAGAGAGTAGAACAGGATAGAACGGACTAGAACAGAACAGAACAGGAAAGAACGACATCCACAGAACAGGACAGAATGGAACAGAACAGAATATTCCCCACTGCTGTTCTGGCTGCGTGCAGGTCCAGCTGGAAGATACAGAGCAGACATAGAACAGGATAGAACAGGATAGAATGACATCTATAGAACAGGATAGAATAGAACAGAATATTCCCCACTGCTGTTCTGGCTGCGTGCAGGTCCAGCTGGAAGATATAGAGCAGGCATAGAACAGGATAGAACGGCATCCATAGAACAGGATAGAATAGAACAGAATATTCCTCACTGCTGTTCTGGCTGCGTGCAGGTCCAGCTGGAAGAAACAGAGCAGACATAGAACAGGATAGAACAGGACAGAACATCTATAGAACAGGATAGAATAGAAGAGAACAGAATATTCCCCACTGCTGTTCTGGCAGTGTGCAGGTCCAGCTGGAAGATATAGAGCAGGCATAGAACAGGATAGAACGACATCTATAGAACAGGATTTGTATTTGTATTTGGTATTTCTTTTTATCATAACAGATTTCTCTGTCTGAAATTTGGGCTGCTCTCCCCAGGGAGAATGTGTCGCTACACTACAGCGCCACCCATTTTTTGGTATTTTTTCTTGCGTGCAGTTTTATTTGTTTTTCCTATCGAAGTGGATTTTTCTACAGAATTTTGCCAGGAACAACTCTTTTGTTGCCATGGGTTCTTTTACGTGCGCTAAGTACATGCTGCACATGGGACCTCGGTTTATTGTCTCATCTGAATGACTAGTGTCCAGACCACCACTCACGGTCTAGTGGAGGGGGAGAAAATATCGGCGGCTGAGCTGTGATTCGAACCAGTGCGCTCAGATTCTCTCGCTTCCTAGGCGGACGTGTTACCTCTAGCCCATCACTCCATATGATAGAATAGAACAGAACAGAATATTCCCCACTGCTGTTCTGGCAGTGTGCAGGTCCAGCTAGAAGATACAGAACAGATATAGAACCGGACACAATAGAATAGAACCAAATACTTCTCACTGCTGTTCTGGCTGTGTGCATGTCCAGCTGAAAGACACAGACACAGAATAGAACAGGACAGGATGGAACAGAACAGACTATGTCCCAGCTGAAAGACACAGATTAGGACAGAACAGATTAGGACAGAACAGATTAGGACAGAACAAAATAGAACAATGTCCCTCCATTGTCTTTGCTGGGTGCATATCTAAAATAATTATAAAAAAGAAGTAATGATAATAATACTAGTACATTTATGATGCACTTCCAGACCTCTCAAAGCACTTCACAATAACAGGTCAGACAGTGAACGACAGCAAAGGGCTTGTTTCTTCAAGACAGGACTGTACAACAGACAGTCCAAACAGTGAACAGACAGTGAACGACAGCAAAGGGCTTGTTTCTTCAAGACAGGACTGTACAACAGACAGTCCAAACAGTGAACAGACAGTGAACGACAGCAAAGGGCTTGTTTCTTCCAGACAGGACTGTACAACAGACAGTCCAAACAGTGAACAGACAGTGAACGACAGCAAAGGGCCTGTTTCTTCCAGACAGGACTGTACAACAGACAGTCCAAACAGTGAACAGACAGTGAACAACAGCAAAGTGCCTGTGTTTCTTCAAGACAGGACTGTACAACAGACAGTCCAAACAGTGAACAGACAGTGAACGACAGCAAAGGGCTTGTTTCTTCAAGACAGGACTGTACAACAGACAGTCCAAACAGTGAACAGACAGTGAACGACAGCAAAGGGCTTGTTTCTTCCAGACAGGACTGTACAACAGACAGTCCAAACAGTGAACAGACAGTGAACAACAGCAAAGTGCCTGTGTTTCTTCCAGACAGGACTGTACAACAGACAGTCCAAACAGTGAACAGACAGTGAACGACAGCAAAGGGCCTGTTTCTTCAAGACAGGACTGTACAACAGACAGTCCAAACAGTGAACAGACAGTGAACGACAGCAAAGTGCCTGTGTTTCTTCAAGACAGGACTGTACAACAGACAGTCCAAACAGTGAACAGACAGTGAACGACAGCAAAGGGCCTGTTTCTTCAAGACAGGACTGTACAACAGACAGTCCAAACAGTGAACAGACAGTGAACGACAGCAAAGGGCTTGTTTCTTCCAGACAGGACTGTACAACTGACAGTCCAAACAGTGAACAGACAATGAACGACAGCAAAGGACTTGTTTCTTCAAGACAGGACTGTACAACAGACAGTCCAAACAGTGAACAGACAGTGAACGACAGCAAAGGGCCTGTTTCTTCAAGACAGGACTGTACAACAGACAGTCCAAACAGTGAACAGACAGTGAACGACAGCAAAGGGCCTGTTTCTTCAAGACAGGACTGTACAACAGACAGTCCAAACAGTGAACAGACAGTGAACGACAGCAAAGGGCTTGTTTCTTCAAGACAGGACTGTACAACAGACAGTCCAAACAGTGAACAGACAGTGAACGACAGCAAAGGGCTTGTTTCTTCAAGACAGGACTGTACAACAGACAGTCCAAACAGTGAACAGACAGTGAACGACAGCAAAGGGCTTGTTTCTTCAAGACAGGACTGTACAACAGACAGTCCAAACAGTGAACAGACAGTGAACGACAGCAAAGGGCCTGTTTCTTCAAGACAGGACTGTACAACAGACAGTCCAAACAGTGAACAGACAGTGAACGACAGCAAAGGGCTTGTTTCTTCAAGACAGGACTGTACAACAGACAGTCCAAACAGTGAACAGACAGTGAACGACAGCAAAGGGCTTGTTTCTTCAAGACAGGACTGTACAACAGACAGTCCAAACAGTGAACAGACAGTGAACGACAGCAAAGGGCTTGTTTCTTCAAGACAGGACTGTACAACAGACAGTCCAAACAGTGAACAGACAGTGAACGACAGCAAAGGGCTTGTTTCTTCAAGACAGGACTGTACAACAGACAGTCCAAACAGTGAACAGACAGTGAACGACAGCAAAGGGCTTGTTTCTTCAAGACAGGACTGTACAACAGACAGTCCAAACAGTGAACAGACAGTGAACGACAGCAAAGGGCTTGTGTTTCTTCTGACCACACACACACAGCCATTGACCACCAACAGCACAAAGCCACTGACCATCTCAAACCACTCGTTGGTGAGGAAGTCAAATCTCTCCATGCTGCTCAGCTGGCAGTGCGTGTTGTTGCGGCCGCCAATGACGTAGATGCAGGGGGGCTGCGCTCGTGGCGTGATCCTCTCCAGCTCGCGACTGTCCTGCTTGGTACGGATGGCGCGGCTTATGAGCAGCTGGCACTGCTCGCAGGTGTGGAAGAACTCGGACTTGAGCACTATGTTCTCCAGGAAGGGCAGGTCCAGCAGGGCCAGGCGGATGTTCTGCAGGATCTTGCAGGCACACAGCTGGCGGGGCTTCGAGTCGTGCCGGATCCATGCACATGCCGCCTCAAACACCTGGGACCGTGACACACAGCACACCGTGACACACAGCACACCGTGACACAACACACCATGACACAGCACACCACATGACTGGGGCACACTACACACCATGACTGGGACACCATGACTGGGACACACAGCACATCATGACTGGGACAACACACAACACACCATGACTGGGACACACAACACACCATGACTGGGACAACACACAACACACCATGACTGGGACACACAACACACCATGACTGGGACACCATGACTGGGACAACACACAACACACCATGACTGGGACACACAACACACCATGACTGGGACACACAACACACCATGACTGGGACACCATGACTGGGACAACACACAGCACACCATGACTGGGACAACACACTACACACCATGACTGGGACACACAACACACCATGACTGGGACACACAACACACCATGACTGGGCCACCATGACTGGGACAACACACAGCACACCATGACTGGGACACACAACACACCATGACTGGGCCACCATGACTGGGACACACAACACACCATGACTGGGACAACACACAGCACACCATGACTGGGACACCATGACTGGGCCACCATGACTGGGACACACAGCACACCATGACTGGGACAACACACAGCACACCATGACTGGGACAACACACAGCACACCATGACTGGGACACACAACACCCCATGACTGGGACACACAACACACCATGACTGGGACACACAACATACCATGACTGGGACACCATGACTGGGACAACACACAGCACACCATGACTGGGACACACAACACCCCATGACTGGGACACACAACACACCATGACTGGGACACACAACACACCATGACTGGGACACACAACACACCAGTGGATATCTACTTCCTAGCTGGACATACTGGCTCTAGGCCACCTCACCAACAGAACTAATCTGTAACACAATGCACACCAACACCACTAAAAACATAACTCATTAGTGTCCAGGACAGCAAACCCCTTTAATATGCTTTAATTCCATTCATTAACTTCATGAAATACACAACCATAACCCACACTGCCTCTCACAAATACTTCTACACTTGCATACACACTATATACACCAGCCCAAACACACACTTAAATCACACATCACACTGGCACATGTGTACCATACTTGAAACAAGTTTTTCCATTAAGTGACACAATTATGAATCAATGATCTGTAAGTTTTAGGTGTCTTATGAAGTAAAGTTTCAATAACTTTCCATACTTGTCACACTAGTGGAAGGACATTTTAAAAAGAAAGGAAAAAGAAATCACCTTAGAACACCACAACACATACATGCCAACATGCACAGGCACACAAAGACACTCTCTGGCAATTGTGGATACCTGATTTTCATTGGTCACGGGTAATGCTGTATAAATGATTTTCATTGGTCACGGGTAATGCTGTATAACTGATTTTCATTGGTCACGGGTAATGCTGTATAAATGATTTTCATTGGTCATAGACAATGCTGAACACCTGATTTTCATTGGTCACGGGTAATGCTGTATAACTGATTTTCATTGGTCATGGGTAATGCTGTATAACTGATTTTCATTGGTCATGGGTAATGCTGTATAACTGATTTTCATTGGTCACGGGTAATGCTGTATAACTGATTTTCATTGGTCATAGGCAATGCTGAACACCTGATTTTCACTGGTCATGGGTAATGCTGAATATCTGAATTTCATTGGTCATTGACAATGCTGAATACCTGATTTTCATTGGTTCTGGGCAAATGCTGAATACCTGATTTTCACTGGTCATGGACAATGTTGAATACCTGATTTTCATTGGTCACAGACAATACTGAATACCTGATTTTCATTGGTCACAGGCAATGCTAGATACCTGATTTCCATTGGTTACGGGCAATGTTATTACCCAATTTTCATTGGTCACAGGCAATGCTGAATACTTGATTTTCATTGGTCACATGCAATGTTGAATACCTGATTTTCATTGGTCACATGCAGTTTGTCACTCTGCAGCAGACCAATCAGCTGGTCCTCTGACAGCTCCAGGAACTCTTCAGTGTGGGAGACCAGCAGGAAGTTCTGGAAGATGAACTCTCGGGCTGTGGCCTCCAGCTCTGTGCAAGAGTACATGTCTGCAAACCGATGGATTCCTGCCCACAACAATGGTAATAGTACATGTCTGCAAACTGGTGGATTCCTGCCCACAACAATGGTTAGAGTACATGTCTGCAAACTGATGGATTCCTCTCCACAACAATGGAAAGAAACAGTACATGTCTGCAAACCAATGGATTCCTGTCCACAACAATGGTTAGAGTACAACTGATGGATTCCTCTCCACAACAATGGAAAGAAACAGTACATGTCTGCAAACCAATGGATTCCTGTCCACAACAATGGTTAGAGTACATGTCTGCAAACCGATGGATTCCTCTCCACAACAATGGAAAGAAACAGTACATGTCTGCAAACCGATGGATTCCTCTCCACAACAATGGAAACAGTACATGTCTGCAAACCGATGGATTCCTGTCCACAACAATGGTAACAGTACATGTCTGCAAACCGATGGATTCCTGTCCACAACAATGGAAACAGTACATGTCTGCAAACCGATGGATTCCTGTCCACAACAATGGTTAGAGTACATGTCTGCAAACCGATGGATTCCTGTCCACAACAATGGAAACAGTACATGTCTGCAAACTGATGGATTCCTCTCCACAACAATGGTTAGAGTACATGTCTGCAAACTGATGGATTCCTCTCCACAACAATGGTTAGAGTACATGTCTGCAAACTGATGGATTCCTCTCCACAACAATAGTTAGAGTACATGTCTGCAAACCGATGGATTCCTGTCCACAACAATGGAAACAGTACATGTCTGCAAACCGATGGATTCCTGTCCACAACAATGGTAACAGTACATGTCTGCAAACCCACGGATTCCCCACCCCCCTTCCTTCACAGCCCCCCTCTACCCCCACCCCACCTCTACGCCCCCACACAGACTGAGCAGGAAGTGAACATCCCTCCCCTCTCCTCCACAGCCTCCCCTCCACCCCCACCCCTACACACAGACTGATCCAGACAGTTGTAGGGTGTGAGGTGTGACTACAGGAAGTGGACGCCCCTCCCCTCTCTCCTCCACACCACCCCCACCCCTGCACACAGACTGACCCAGACAGTTGTAGGGTGTGAGGTGAGACTGCAGGAAGTGGACGCCCCTCCCCTCTCTCCTCCACACCACCCCCACCCCTACACACAGACTGACCCAGACAGTTGTGAGGTGTGACTACAGGAAGTGAACGCCCCTCCCCTCTCTCCTCCACACCACCCCCACCCCTACACACAGACTGACCCAGACAGTTGTAGGGTGTGAGGTGAGACTACAGGAAGTGGACGCCCCTCCCCTCTCTCCTCCACACCACCCCCACCCCTACACACAGACTGACCCAGACAGTTGGCAGGCGTGAGGTGTGACTGCAGGAAGTGTGCACACATGTTGCGCAGGGAGGTGAGGCCCAGAAGACTGGCCCCCTGCAGGACGCGCTGCACGTTTTCCACGCTGATGACGATTGAGCAGGTGTACATGAAGTCCAACAGCAGCTCCATGGTGTCGGCCTCAATGCCCTGCATGTCCACCACGTCCCGCCCAGACTCCAGCATCCCGTTGGTGAACATGGCCCGCAGGTAGGGGCTGTAGCCCGCTAACACCACCTGGCAGGGAGACAGTGCACTGTGTTGGGATGTGTTGTGTTGGGCTGTGCTGTGTTGGGATGTGTTGTGTTGGGCTGTGCTGTGCTGGGATGTGTTGTGTTGGGCTGTGCTGTGCTGGGATGTGTTGTGTTGGGCTGTGCTGTGTTGGGATGTGTCGTGTTGGGCTGTGCTGTGCTGGGATGTGTTGTGTTGGGCTGTGCTGTGTTGGGATGTGTTGTGTTGGGCTGTGCTGTGTTGGGATGTGTCGTGTTGGGCTGTGCTGTGCTGGGATGTGTTGTGTTGGGCTGTGCTGTGTTGGGATGTGTCGTGTTGGGCTGTGCTGTGTTGGGATGTGCTGCGTTGGGATGTGTCGTGTTGGGCTGTGCTGTGTTGTGTTGTGTTCAACTGTATTGTACTGTATTGGAATGCAGTGTTGCATTGTTCACTGTATTGCATTGTATTGCACTGTATTGTATTTCACTGTATTGCACTGAACTGTATTGTATTGTATTGCGCAGAATTGCAATGAATTATATTGCATTCAACTGTATTGTATTGTATTGACTATTGTACCGAACTGTATTGCAATGTATTGTATTGCATTGAACTGTATTGTATTGCGAAGCATTGTATTTCACTATATTGTATCGCACTTTTTTGCTTTTGTTTCTTCTATTGCACTCTATTGCAATGCATTGTACTGCATTGAATTTGAACTGTATTGTATTGTAAAGCATTGTATTCCACAATCTTGTATTGTATTGAGCTGTATTGTTTTGCACTGTGTTGCAGTCCAGTGTATTCCACTGAGTGTTATGCACTGAACTGTATTGTCTTGCATTGTATTGTATTCCAATGTATTGTACTGAAATGCATTGAATTGTACCGTGTTGTATTGCAATGCATTGTATTCGACTGTACTGTATTGTATTGAACTGCACTGTATCACTCTGCATGCATTACAGTGAACTGTATTATAATATTGTATTGCACTGTATTGAACCCACTGTGTTCCACTGCATTGTACTGCACTGCATTGCATAGTATTGTAATAAACTGTATTGTAGTGTATTGTATTGCATCACACTGTATAACACTGCACTGCATATTACATTGTACTGCATTCCACAGGTGAACATGGCATACAGGTAGGGGCGACAGCCACCAGCACTACAGCAGTACCTGTCCGAAAATATCATGATGATCATATTGATACTAAGATCACCAGCAGGCACTGTCCATCCATAAAATTCTATTGTATTTTATTCAAGTGTTTATAATTTTTATTGTATTGTATTGTACTGTACTGGGTTGAGTTGGGATGGGTGTTATGTGTTGTGTTGTGTTGTAACTTGTATTGCATTGTGTTGTTCATCATCACTTCAGGTTGTATTGAATTTAATTGTATTGTAATGCATTGTACTGTAAATTATTGCACTACAAAAAAAAAAGTAGTACATTATATTGCACTGTATTGTCACAACAAATTGTGTGTGTGTGTGCGTGTGTGTGTATGCGTGTGTGTGTGTGTGTGTGTGTGTGTGTGAGAGAGAGAGAGAGAGAGAGAGAGAGAATAGATAGAGAGAGAGAAAGAGATAGAGAGAGAAGACAAATACAGAGGAAAATCAGACACACGCTGACACAGACAGAGAATGAGAAAAAGAAACAATGACAGAAAGACACATGCAGTGAGACGCACACAGAGATCGTCTGTCCACCTTATGTGCCGGGAATTTGGTTCCACTGACACTGAGCACAATGTCACACAGCTGCTCCTGCAGTCGTAACTCATGCATGACGCTGAAGGCTTTGGCGGCGTGGCTGTGCACATGGAAGGTTCTGGAATCAATCATGGTGCTGCTGCTCTTCACTGTCAGTGACTGGTAAAAATCTTATCTTCACTCGCAGACGGAACTGGAACAAAATCTGAAAACAAAAAGGGAAAGTAAATTTTGCACAATTGTTATACAGGGAATATAAAAATAAAATGAAAAGTTATTTTCTTTGTTTGTTTTGTTTTATGAGAATATCTTAGAACTGACTGAACTGAAGCAGAATAAGGAAAGCAAGTTTTGTTGTTGTTTATCATCAGTTTATAACTAAGTGATGTTTTTTGTTACAGGGAATGTCTCAGAACTGACTGAACTGAAGCAGAGCTACGCGTTCTAGTATCAAGAAATCAAATGCACAAGCTTGATTTTTTTTCTTCAGTTCAAAAAGATTCTATTTTGATTTTTCTCTTCTTTGAATAGTTTTAGGCGCACATAATTAAAAACAGAATTGTGTGAAGTCAGAAAAGCAAGATATACACAAAGTAGTCATGCAGTAATCAGAAAAGGAATGTACTTCCAATTCTGGTTACTGGTCTAGATTACACAATACACTGCTGTAATTTAAATAAGTCAAAAACTCCTGTTTTATTACACAACAGTGTCAACACACTGCTGTAATCTGAATAAGTCAAAAACTCCTGTTTTATTACACAATACACTGCTGTAATCTGAATAAGTCAAGAACTCCTGTTTTAACAGGTGACCTGGTTGAAACAAACTCGTCACAAGGCATCACATCAGCAGCGCAGCTACACAACTGTTGATGTAACAGATGAAGAAAGTCATCACAAGATCTTCTTACCTCAGCAGCACTTGACTGCTGACTGCATTGCCGTTTGCACTCGACTACTGTTGCCGTGTTGGTCTCAAACAGTCAAAGGCATCGTTTTTAATCCTCGAAATTAACAAAGGCAATCGATTCAGTTAAGTCAATGAACTATCCGATATGTGCGAAGTGTTTCACTTTAAAGAAGACACAATTGACACCACCACAAGGCGCTGTACTGATCGATAAATTTTGATCAATAAACGTGATACGTATCTCGTAAGAGCTTCATATGAAGGACGACTTACTCCAAGTTATCATCGTTAAATAGACACTTCCACAGATGAAATGATAAAAATCTGTAGTTGTATAATTACCTGCAATGCCCAGACTGTGTAAACTTATGTCTAAAACATATAAGCGTTGTAATATTAACCACAAATGGACTGCAATGTCGAATGCATTTTTCCCTTGAAAACAACAGCAAAATTTATCAACCGGAAGTTTTTGTTTTAATGTATTAAGTTGCCTCCCCTTGTTGCCACAATATTCAGCATCTGTGAAAAAATGTCTCCCACAGACACATAAACCAGGTCGTTAAATTCCAGTCATCATTATCACACAGAATTCCTGTAATGCTGAGTGTCAGAAAATTTTCTAGTAACAACAGTAAATTAACTTGATTTCGTTTCCACTATTTTTTCTTGTATCTACCTTTTTATTTCATTTTGCTACATTTTATTGTATTTTATTACATTTTATTGTATTTTCTTATCATATCCCCTTGAGTATTTATCCTGAAGCACTCATGTGTGTGGAGTATTGTTATTTATTTATTTATTTATTTATTTGAACAGATCGAGACAGGCAGACTGATTGAGACAGAAAAAGATGGAGAGACATAGACGGAAAAGATGCGAGAGACTCGACACACAGAGAGAAATAGCGGAGACAGACTAGAGACAAAGAAACAGACAGAGAGAGGGAGAGAGAATGATGACAAAGACAGACAGACAGAGAGAGGGAGAGAGAATGATGACAAAGACCTGAGAGACATGAGATGACAGACAGCGAGACAGCAGAGATAGATTCGAGACAAGCCAGCGAGGACAGAGAGAGGGAGAGAGAATGATGACAAAGACAGCGAGACAGAGAGGGAGAGGAGAATGATAGACAAAGACAGCGAGACAGAGGAGAGGGAGAGAGAATGATAGACAAAGACAGGAGACAGAGAGAGCGGAAGAGAGAATGATGACAAAGACAGAGACAGAGAGAGGGAGAGAGAATGATGACAAAGACAGAGAGACAGAGAGAGGGAGAGAGAATGATGACAAAGACAAGAGACAGAGAGAGGGAGAGAGAATGATGACAAAGACAGAGACAGAGAGAACAGAGAGAGGGAGAGAGAATGATGACAAAGACAGAGACAGAGAGAGGGAGAGAGAATGATGACAAAGACAGAGAGACAGAGAGAGGGAGAGAGAATGATGACAAAGACAGAGACAGAGAGAGGGAGAGAGAATGATGACAAAGACAGAGAGACAGAGAGAGGGAGAGAGAATGATGACAAAGACAGAGAGACAGAGAGAGAGGGAGAGAGAATGATGACAAAGACAGAGACAGAGAGAGGAGAGAGAATGATGACAAAGACAGAGAGAGAGGAGAGGGAGAGAGAATGATGACAAAGACAGAGAGAGAGAGAGAGAGAGAGAATGATGACAAAGACAGAGAGACAGAGAGAGGGAGAGAGAATGATGACAAAGACAGAGAGACAGAGAGAGGGAGAGAGAATGATGACAAAGACAGAGACAGAGAGAGGGAGAGAGAATGATGACAAAGACAGAGAGAGAGAGGAGAGAGAATGATGACAAAGACAGAGACAGAGAGAGGGAGAGAGAATGATGACAAAGACAGAGAGACAGAGAGAGGGAGAGAGAATGATAGACAAAGAGAGACAGACAGACAGACAGACAGAGAGAGGGAGAGAGAATGATGACAAAGACAGAGAGACAGAGAGAGGGAGAGAGAATGATGACAAAGACAGAGAGACAGAGAGAGGGAGAGAGAATGATGACAAAGACAGAGAGACAGAGAGAGGGAGAGAGAATGATGACAAAGACAGAGAGACAGAGAGAGGGAGAGAGAATGATAGACAAAGACAGAGAGACAGAGAGAGGGAGAGAGAATGATAGACAAAGACAGACAGACAGAGAGAGGGAGAGAGAATGATGACAAAGACAGAGAGACAGAGAGGGAGAGAGAATGATGACAAAGACAGAGAGAGGGAGAGAGAATGATGATAAAGACAGAGAGACAGAGAGAGGGAGAGAGAATGATGACAAAGACAGAGAGAGGGAGAGAGGGAGAGAGAATGATAGACAAAGACAGAGAGACAGAGAGAGGGAGAGAGAATGATGACAAAGACAGAGAGAGGGAGAGAGAATGATGACAGACAGAGAGACAGAGAGGGAGAGAGAATGATGACAAAGACAGAGAGAGGGAGAGAGAATGATGATAAAGACAGAGAGACAGAGAGAGGGAGAAAGAATGATGACAAAGACAGAGAGACAGAGGGGGAGAGAGAGGGGTGACAGGGAGATAATTTGATATACTGATCACGAAACTTTGAACGGGTTACGTCTCTCCCTTTGTTCCACTGGCAGTACTCTCTCTCTGTCTCTGTCTCTGTGTCTCTCTCTGTCTCTGTCTCTCTCTCTCTCTCTGTCTCTCTCTCTCTCTCTCTCTCTCTCTCTCTTTCTCATTTACTGTATTTATATACATTAGTGTCATGAATGCATGTATCATGACTAAATATCTGTAAATGTTTGCTGTGTATTTGAGTGTATTTGGCGGAATGTCATATGTATTTCTATAACTTTTTCAGTGTCATATTGTGAATATTTTGATTTCGTATTTCTTTGCCCTGAGGGCTAGATGTAAGCACATGCATGCTTATTCCACTTCCCGCATAAAAAAGATTCGTTGGTTGGTTCGTTGGTTTGCTCTCTCTCTCTCTCTCTCTCTCTCTCTCTCTCTCTCTCTCTCTCTCTCTCTCTCTCTCTCTCTCTCTCAGAGACATTCCAGTAGTCTACCGAGTTCCAAAGATTCGAACCCAGAACACATTCATGCTATGGGCAAGAGAATTGTGGCGCACTGAGTCGTGGAGTCAGTGCCGGACTGCCGACGGTCAGCCGGTCCACCCTATCTCTCCACCCGTGGGGCTACGGCCACCCCTACCCAGGGTCAGACGAGGTGGAAAAACAAAAGAGTGTACCTACATACTATCGCTGTTTCACTTCCTCGTTTTCTGTTTCCTAACCTGTCGCAGTAACACACACACACACACACACACACACACACACACACACATTTTTCACGAGGTCATCAGTGTTTCTGGGCAAGACACACACACACACACACACACAACCAGTGTGACCTTTAACGCCAGTCACCCTACACACAAAATACCTCCGTCTTTCCAGCCGGGTTGTAAGTGGGACAGGGGGAGGTACACATAATGCACAAGCGAAACCCGCTTCAACAAGGTGACAGTGTACTACTGCCCTGTGACAGTGCTGACGATGGCTGACAATGTATAATTTCGGGCCCATGACAGTATTGACAATGACAATGTAATAACTCATGGTCTATGACTATGCTGATACTAACTCCTGGCCTGTGACAAAAGTGCACCGTTTTGTGGTATCAGTTTAGAGATATGTATTCTGTCAGTTCCTGTCCAAAGTGGATTTTCCCAGAACGTTTCTTTTCCTGACGAAGGGGTGAAGCCAGTAACCTGTGTTCCTGCTGAAAAAAAAACCTGTCAGACAGTGCTGGGTTTCCGCCAGTGGAGCGAATGTTCATTTCAAGGAGAGAGAAGTCAGGAGGCAAACTGGAACGACGAATTACCAGGTAAGATATCATGTGGCAGAGATCTTCCACAGCACAGCACAATGTGTCATGTCATGGCATTTGAACTACACATTACAAAGCAGGTTATCATATGGCAGAGATATTCCACAGCACAGTACATGTCTTGTCATGGCATTTAAACTACACATTACAAGGTAGGTTATCACTGATGTCGGTGGTGGAGGTGATCGTGAAGTGGAAGGTAAGTTTGATTGTCATGTGGTCACGACACGACTTGAACTGTACTGCTCTGTGAACTGAACTGTGAACTCTTAACGGTGTGATCTTGCCAAATGAATTGTCGTCATTTGTGTACGCCTTCCGGTTTGCTAGGTTCCCTTCATGTGTCCCTATCCTGTCTTTTTTTTTTTTCCTTCTCAAACATGACCTTGATCTTAATTTTGGCGGATAGCAGAAACAAGAACACACACACACAAACACACACACACACACACACACACACACACACACACACACACTCTGACACATACACACACTGCACACACACTGGCACTCACACACACACACACACACACACACACACACACTACCCCCCACCCCCACCCACCCTAAAACACACTGTTCCACTTGTCACCCAAACCACCAAACACCTCTGTGGAACGACAGTCTCAACACACCTTGTTGCTCTCGTTAGACCCAGACCCACGCAGCGTAAAGAAGGAATATATTCATAGCCCCGCCCACCCCACCCCACGCCCCACACGCACGCACCGTGGCACACACACATGTTGTCACCCAAACCAACAACACCGTTCTGAGGAATGACACATTCACAGTCTCAACGCACACTCTGTGTAACGCTAGACTCTCTACACTCTGTGTTACGTTAGACTCAAAGCCACAAGGTGTGAGACGGGAACGTTTAAATGTGAAGACCTAAAGCCACGCGGCCAAAGGAAGGAAAGTTTAAATGCTATTGTCTGGGCATTAAGCGTTAGGTGTTAATGACACAATGTTCCACCATAATGTTATCATCCAAAACACGTTCCACAGTCGGAAGTGGGTCGGAAACATTATCGATGACAGATACCTGCTTTAATTACGTTTTAATTACGTTTTCACCCGTGTTTTTCCTTTTCCGGCCAGTCCGCTGTGCATAGGATTGCCCTTTCCCCCAGCTGGACTGGAAAATCCAACCAAGAGTCAAGTCATTCGGAAGAGACGATGAACCGAGGTCCCGTGTGCAGCACGCACTTGGCGCACAGAGAAAGAACCCATGGCAACGAGAGTTGTCATCTGGTAAAATTCTGGAGAAGAAACCCATTATACGGGATTAGGTCAGAGAGGAAGAGAGTGATGCTGGACAGGGTAGGTGGGATGGGGTAGGGTAGAAAACGGTTGGTAGGATAAGGTTGGGTAGGGTAGGATAAGATTGGATAAGGTAGGATAAGGTTGGATAAGGTAGGATAAGATTGGATAAGGTAGGATAAGGTTGGATAAGGTAGGATAAGGTTGGATAGGGTAGGAGAAGATTGGGTAGGGTAGAGTAAGGTTGGATAGGGTAGGATAAGGTTGGATAAGGTAGGATAAGATTAGGTAGGGTAGGATAAGGTTGGATAGGGTAGGATAAGATTGGGTAGGGTAGGATAAGGTTGGATAGGGTAGGATAAGGTTGGATAAGGTAGGATAAGATTAGGTAGGGTAGGATAAGGTTGGATAGGGTAGGATAAGGTTGGATAAGGTAGGATAAGATTAGGTAGGGTAGGATAAGGTTGGATAGGGTAGGATAAGGTTGGATAAGGTAGGATAAGGTTTGACAGGGCAAAATAAGGTTGGATAGGGTAGGATAAGGTTGGACAGATCCTTTCCTTCTCACACCCCTCTTCCCCTTCCTACTCTCCTACTCCCCCTCCTCACCCTCCTACTCTTCCTACTCCCCCTCCTTCCTCCCCTCTCCTACTTTTCCTACTCCCCCTCCTTCCTCCCCTCTCCTACTTTTCCTGTTCTTCCTCCTTCTCCTCCTCCTGCCACTGCTACTGCTACTGCTGTTACCACCTTTACTGCTGCTGTTACCACTACCACTGCTGCTGTTACCACTACTACTGCTGCTGTTACCACCACTACTGCTGCTGTTACCACTACTACTGCTGCTGTTACCACCACTACTGCTGCTGTTACCACTACTACTGCTGCTACCACTGCTCTGACAAGTGGTGGTGGTGTACTGTGTGGCTGTTGTTATAGTCGTTGGTGTCGTGGTCGTGGTTTTGTTTTTCCATTTGTTTTGTGCTGGACAGTTGTGGCCCCTGACTGAAGAGGAGTCACCATGGAGACAAGGGGGACAATGCAGGAAGGGGGACTACTGGTGCTGATGACTCTGATGTCCGTTCTGCGTCCAGGAATGGTCCTGGTGAGCTCTCTCTCTCTCTCTCTCTCTCTCTCTCTCTCTCTCTCTCTCTCTCTCTCTCTCTGCGTCTCTCTCTGTCTCCGTTTCTCTGTCTCTCTCTGTCTGTCTCTATCTCTCTGTGTATGTGTCTGTGTGCGTGTCTCTCTCTGTCTGTCTGTCTCTCTCTGTGTCTCTGTCTCTGTCTGTCTGTCTGTCTGTCTGTCTGTCTGTCTGTCTGTCTGTCTCTCTCTCTCTCTCTCTGTGTGTGTGTGTGTGTGTGTGTGTGTGTGTGTGTGTGTGTGTGAAGTCTTTATCTTGGCGTGTCAGTGAACAACGTCATTCAGCGAAACAGCGATTTCCGGGGATATCAAATTAAGGGTCATGGATGGGCGTGCGCTGGGTTTGTTCTGATAACCTTTAGAAAAGTGCGTGCGTGTGTGTGTGTGTGTGTGTGTGTGTGTGTGTGTGTGTGTGTGTGTGTGTGTGTGTGTGTGAGAGAGAGAGAGAGAGAGAACTCCCCTAGAATGACGGAATGACCTTCTCGGGGAAAACTTGTACAAGTGGGAACTGACCTGCCCCCTTGACACGGATTTTACCTCCACCCGCCCTGCAATGACATGGTGGTGGAGAGTGGGGGGTGGGGGTCTCTGCACCGGGCATAGAATGACACCCCCCACCCCCACACCCCCGGCGTTAAATTGGCCCCAAAACAGGCGATGCAAGCAGAAGTCCCCCACCTTTCCTGTGAAGTTAGAAAGGAGAAGTGACGGGGTAAGTAGTGACGTCATGAAGGCTGACCCACAACGGACACCTGGGGTTTTCAGTGGGGTGTGGTGACGTCATGAAGGCTGACCCACAACGGACACCTGGGGTTTTCAGTGAGGTGTGGTGACGTCATGAAGGCTGACCCACAACGGACACCTGGGGTTTTCAGTGGGGTGTGGTGACGTCATGAAGGCTGACCCACAACGGACACCTGGGGTTTTCAGTGGGGTGTGGTGACGTCATGAAGGCTGACCCACAACGGACACCTGGGGTTTTCAGTGGGGTGTGGTGACGTCATGAGGCTGACCCACAACGGACACCTGGGGTTTTCAGTGTGGTGTGGTGACGTCATGAAGGCTGACCCACAACGGACACCTGGGGTTATCAGTGGGGTGTGGTGACGTCATGAAGGCTGACCCACAACGGACACCTGGGGTTTTCAGTGGGGTGTGGTGACGTCATGAAGGGTGACCCACAACGGACACCTGGGGTTTTCAGTGGGGTGTGGTGACGTCATGAAGGCTGACCCACAACGGACACCTGGGGTTTTCAGTGGGGTGTGGTGACGTCATGAGGCTGACCCACAACGGACACCTGGGGTTTTCAGTGTGGTGTGGTGACGTCATGAAGGCTGACCCACAACGGACACCTGGGGTTATCAGTGGGGTGTGGTGACGTCATGAAGGCTGACCCACAACGGACACCTGGGGTTTTCAGTGGGGTGTGGTGACGTCATGAAGGCTGACCCACAACGGACACCTGGGGTTTTCAGTGGGGTGTGGTGACGTCATGAAGGCTGACCCACAACGGACACCTGGGGTTATCAGTGGGGTGTGGTGACGTCATGAAGGCTGACCCACAACGGACACCTGGGGTTTTCAGTGGGGTGTGGTGACGTCATGAAGGCTGACCCACAACGGACACCTGGGGTTTTCAGTGGGGTGTGGTGACGTCATGAAGGCTGACCCACAACGGACACCTGGGGTTTTCAGTGGGGTGTGGTGACGTCATGAAGGCTGACCCACAACGGACACCTGGGGTTTTCAGTGGGGGTGTGGTGACGTCATGAAGGCTGACCCACAACGGACACCTGGGGTTTTCAGTGGGGTGTGGTGACGTCATGAAGGCTGACCCACAACGGACACCTGGGGTTTTCAGTGGGGGGTGGTGACGTCATGAAGGCTGACCCACAACGGATACCTGGGGTTTTCAGTGGGGTGTGGTGACGTCATGAGGCTGACCCACAACGGACACCTGGGGTTTTCAGTGTGGTGTGGTGACGTCATGAAGGCTGACCCACAACGGACACCTGGGGTTATCAGTGGGGTGTGGTGACGTCATGAAGGCTGACCCACAACGGACACCTGGGGTTTTCAGTGGGGTGTGGTGACGTCATGAAGGCTGACCCACAACGGACACCTGGGGTTTTCAGTGGGGTGTGGTGACGTCATGAAGGCTGACCCACAACGGACACCTGGGGTTATCAGTGGGGTGTGGTGACGTCATGAAGGCTGACCCACAACGGACACCTGGGGTTTTCAGTGGGGTGTGGTGACGTCATGAAGGCTGACCCACAACGGACACCTGGGGTTTTCAGTGGGGTGTGGTGACGTCATGAAGGCTGACCCACAACGGACACCTGGGGTTTTCAGTGGGGTGTGGTGACGTCATGAAGGCTGACCCACAACGGACACCTGGGGTTTTCAGTGGGGTGTGGTGACGTCATGAAGGCTGACCCACAACGGACACCTGGGGTTTTCAGTGGGGTGTGGTGACGTCATGAAGGCTGACCCACAACGGACACCTGGGGTTATCAGTGGGGTGTGGTGACGTCATGAAGGCTGACCCACAACGGACACCTGGGGTTTTCAGTGGGGTGTGGTGACGTCATGAAGGCTGACCCACAACGGACACCTGGGGTTTTCAGTGGGGTGTGGTGACGTCATGAAGGCTGACCCACAACGGACACCTGGGGTTATCAGTGGGGTGTGGTGACGTCATGAAGGCTGACCCACAACGGACACCTGGGGTTTTCAGTGGGGTGTGGTGACGTCATGAAGGCTGACCCACAACGGACACCTGGGGTTTTCAGTGGGGTGTGGTGACGTCATGAAGGCTGACCCACAACGGACACCTGGGGTTTTCAGTGGGGTGTGGTGACGTCATGAAGGCTGACCCACAACGGACACCTGGGGTTTTCAGTGGGGTGTGGTGACGTCATGAAGGCTGACCCACAACGGACACCTGGGGTTATCAGTGAGGTGTGGTGACGTCATGAAGGCTGACCCACAACGGACACCTGGGGTTTTCAGTGGGGTGTGGTGACGTCATGAAGGCTGACCCACAACGGACACCTGGGGTTTTCAGTGGGGTGTGGTGACGTCATGAAGGCTGACCCACAACGGACACCTGGGGTTTTCAGTGGGGTGTGGTGACGTCATGAAGGCTGACCCACAACGGACACCTGGGGTTTTCAGTGGGGTGTGGTGACGTCATGAAGGCTGACCCACAACGGACACCTGGGGTTTTCAGTGGGGTGTGGTGACGTCATGAAGGCTGACCCACAACGGACACCTGGGGTTTTCAGTGGGGTGTGGTGACGTCATGAAGGCTGACCCACAACGGACACTTGGGGTTTTCAGTGGGGTGTGGTGACGTCATGAAGGCTGACCCACAACGGACACTTGGGGTTTTCAGTGGGGTGTGGTGACGTCATGAAGGCTGACCCACAACGGACACCTGGGGTTTTCAGTGGGGTGTGGTGACGTCATGAAGGCTGACCCACAACGGACACCTGGGGTTATCAGTGGGGTGTGGTGACGTCATGAAGGCTGACCCACAACGGACACCTGGGGTTATCAGTGGGGTGTGGTGACGTCATGAAGGCTGACCCACAACGGACACCTGGGGTTTTCAGTGGGGTGTGGTGACGTCATGAAGGGTGACCCACAACGGACACCTGGGGTTTTCAGTGGGGTGTGGTGACGTCATGAAGGCTGACCCACAACGGACACCTGGGGTTTTCAGTGGGGTGTGGTGACGTCATGAAGGCTGACCCACAACGGACACCTGGGGTTTTCAGTGGGGTGTGGTGACGTCATGAAGGCTGACCCACAACGGACACCTGGGGTTTTCAGTGGGGTGTGGTGACGTCATGAAGGCTGACCCACAACGGACACCTGGGGTTTTCAGTGTGGTGTGGCGACGTCATGAAGGCTGACCCACAACGGACACCTGGGGTTTTCAGTGAGGTGTGGTGACGTCATGAAGGCTGACCCACAACGGACACCTGGGGTTTTCAGTGTTGTGTGGTGACGTCATGAAGGCTGACCCACAACGGACACCTGGAGTTTTCAGTGGGGTGTGGTGACGTCATGAAGGCTGACCCACAACGGACACCTGGGGTTTTCAGTGGGGTGTGGTGACGTCATGAAGGCTGACCCACAACGGACACCTGGGGTTTTCAGTGGGGTGTGGTGACGTCATGAAGGCTGACCTACAACGGACACCTGGGGTTTTCAGTGGGGTGTGGTGACGTCATGAAGGCTGACCCACAACGGACACCTGGGGTTTTCAGTGAGGTGTGGTGACGTCATGAAGGCTGACCCACAACGGACACCTGGGGTTTTCAGTGAGGTGTGGTGACGTCATGAAGGCTGACCCAGAACGGACACCTGGGGTTTTCAGTGGCTTGGGTCTTCTGCTTCTTCCTTTTTGGCTGCCTCTGGATCCCACATTCAGTCTAACACACCAGTACACGTTTCCGTGCATGACCGTTTTTACCGGCCCAGTCCGTCATGCTGGCATCCATATTACGTTTTCGGGAGGGGTGGGTGCATACCGGGTATGTTCTTGTTTCCATTATGCAGTGACCACCGAACGCTGACACAGATTGCGCTGGGATCTTTAACGTGCCTGTTTTAATCTTCCGCATGTCTGTACCCACCAAGGGCGTTCAGGCGCTAGTTGGTGAATCATGCAGACTGGACCTGGACTTGCCAAAACAGGAAGCCGGTGGTTTCCTAGCGGAGAATGGCGCCGGGGTGAAATCTAAGGGTGGTGGTGGTTTGAGGCCGTGACACCGGCGCTGTCTCGTCGACTGCCAAGCGTGTGACCTGAACTGTGACCTGAATTGTGTCGTATTCAGTCACCACAAAACACACCCACACACACACACACACACACACACACACATTGTGGGGTGGGGAGTGGGGTAGGGTTGGCGGGGGAAGGGAGTGAGAGACAAAGGGAAGTAAATGCCGACTAGCACCAACCAGTGTTAATTGTTGTCTCCCATGCACCATCATTTGTCGACAACATTACCCGCTTGCTCAAAAACAGAATAGAGTAGAATAGAATAAACGAAACGAAACGAAACGCAACGAAACGAAACGAAACTAAAGGTATACATTATATATAATATTATATAGTGTATATTTAAACACATATTTACACACATGTAGCGTCAGTTTCATCTCTCTCTCTCTCTCCCTCTCCCTCCCTCTCTCTTCCCCCCCTCTCGCTCTCTCCCTTTCTCTCCCCCCCTCTCTCTCTCCCCCTCTCTGTCTCCCTCTCTCTCGCTCCCCCCTCCCCCCCTCTCTCTCTCTATATATATATGTATATATAAAACAACGGGAAGTGTGTGTTTCTGTCCGAACCGATAAAGTGGATCGTATGTCTGTATCTCTTTCATTCCATCGCATCAAAAGAAAATTATTTTAATTTGTTAATTCTGAGCATTTGTACGCAGCTTTGGTCGTTCATGATTAATGCATGTGACTGGTTTTTTTCTTTCTCTCTCAAGGCTTCAGACATCACTGTATGAGAAACTACTACTCCTTTTACGACTACTGCTACCACTATTCTGCGTTTATATGGCGCAATCTCCTCATGTAAAGAAAGAAAAGATATGCATATATATCATACAATATCATGTGAACCATGTAACCTGGGTAGAGGTTAAAACACACACACACACACACACACACACACACACACACACACACACACACACAGAGGAGAATATGTACAGGGGAATCCCGAGCTATAGACTATATTTCGTAAAGCGTCATCGGGTAATCCCAGCTGTAGGCCATTCATTTCGAACGCGTCACTTGGGAACCCCCAGCTATTCTTAGAAGCCATCTTTTATGTATTTCTCGTGCCAGTGAGTGTTGCAGTCTAACTTGGCTGGCGGTGTTTTAATTACCTTTCAACCTTTAATACCAGTCCATAATCACAATGTCATCTTCTCCACTGACTTTGCAGGGCTGGCAAATGACGTGTCTGCAGCCTGCCGGAAATGCGCAGGGTTGCTGTTCCTGCGGTGGGGGTCCCGAGTCGCTGCTGTGTCTGACGTCATGTCCTGTCGGCCATTTTGAGAGCTCCGTGCGGAGCACCACAGACTGTCTCGTCACCCCCTCCACCCCGGGTATATCTAGGGCTGGGTGGGGGGAGGGGTGGGGGATCAGGAGGAGGGAGTGGGTGGAGAAGGGATGTGGGAAGAGATGTGTGTGTGTGTGTGTGTGTGTGTGTGTGTGTGTGTGTGTGTGTGTGTGTGTGAAACGTCAGTGTTGTTATGATGTAATATCTATATTCTTCAGTTTATACCATCATAATGACATTTGTTTCATTATAACGTAATATCTATATTTTTCAGTTGATACCATAATAAAAGCATCAGTGTCATTATAATGTAACAAACTATATTTTTCTGTTTCAGTTTTCATCTTGAAGACATCAGTGTCATTATAATGTACTATCAATGTTTCTCTGTTTAAACCACCATGAAGACTTCGGTATCATTATATTTGATACAAATATTTTTTTCAGTTTAAACCATCATAAAGACATCACTGTCATTATAATGTAACATCTGTATTTCTCAGTTTCAATTTTCAATAAAACCATCTTGAAGACGTCAGTGTCATTATAATGTAATATCAACGTTTTTTTTCTGTTTAAACAATCATGGAAACATCACTGTCATAATGTGACAAAAGTATTTTTTCAGTACAAACCATCATACATAAACAAAGACATTGTGATTGTATTCTATATCAATATTTTTCAGACATCATTGTGATTGTATTTTATATCAATATTTTTCTGTTTAAACCATCATGAAGAAATCACTGTCATTATAATGTGACATTAATATTTTTCAGTACAAACCATCATAAACAAAGACATCATTGTGATTGTATTTTATATCAACATTTTTTCAGTTTAAACCATCAAACACAAAGACACCAGTGTCACTGCAATGTACTATCAATGTTTTTCAGACACCAGTGTCACTGCAATGTACTATCAATGTTTTTCAAAGACACCAGTGTCACTGCAGTGTACTATCAATGTTTTTCAGACACCAGTGTCACTGCAATGTACTATCAATGTTTTTCAGACACCAGTGTCACTGCAATGTACTATCAATGTTTTTCAGAGACACCAGTGTCACTGCAGTGTACTATCAATGTTTTTCAGAGACACCAGTGTCACTGCAATGTACTATCAATGTTTTTCAGAGACACCAGTGTCACTGCAGTGTACTATCAATGTTTTTCAGAGACACCAGTGTCACTGCAGTGTACTATCAATGTTTTTCAGAGACACCAGTGTCACTGCAATGTACTATCAATGTTTTTCAAAGACACCAGTGTCACTGCAATGTACTATCAATGTTTTTCAGAGACACCAGTGTCACTGCAATGTACTATCAATGTTTTTCAGACACCAGTGTCACTGCAATGTACTATCAATGTTTTTCAGACACCAGTGTCACTGCAATGTACTATCAATGTTTTTCAGAGACACCAGTGTCACTGCAATGTACTATCAATGTTTTTCAGACACCAGTGTCACTGCAATGTACTATCAATGTTTTTCAGAGACACCAGTGTCACTGCAATGTACTATCAATGTTTTTCAGAGACACCAGTGTCACTGCAGTGTACTATCAATGTTTTTCAGACACCAGTGTCACTGCAGTGTACTATCAATGTTTTTCAGACACCAGTGTCACTGCAATGTACTATCAATGTTTTTCAGAGACACCAGTGTCACTGCAATGTACTATCAATGTTTTTCAGACACCAGTGTCACTGCAGTGTACTATCAATGTTTTTCAGACACCAGTGTCACTGCAGTGTACTATCAATGTTTTTCAGAGTGTCCTCGGGGCAGATTTGGCTGGAAGTGCAATCTGGAATGTAGATGCGAGTCGGGAAGCAATCCAGGATGTGACGTGAAGACAGGGAAATGTGAAGCAGGGTGCGACGTGAAGACAGGGAAATGTGAAGCAGGGTGCGACGTGAAGACAGGGAAATGTGAAGCAGGGTGTGAAGATGACAGATACGGACCACACTGCCTCTTTCGTAAGTTCTCTGACATTGTTAAAAAAAAGTTGTTTTTTTCTAGTAAAAGACTGTTGCTAACATTGTTATAAAACGTTCTTTCCAGGAAAAGACTGCTTTTAACATTGTTACAAAACGTTCTTTTCAGTAACAGACTTCTAACATCGTAACAAAACGTCCTTTTCAGTAACAGACTTCTAACATCGTTATAAAACGTTCTTTTCAGTAACAGACTTCTAACATCGTTATAAAACGTCCTTTTCAGTAACAGACTTCTAACATCGTTACAAAACGTCCTTTTCAGTAACAGACTTCTAACATTGTTACAAAACGTTCTTTTCAGTAACAGACTTCTAACATCGTAACAAAAACTGCTTCTAACATCATCATAAGACGTCCTTTCCAGTAAAAGACTGATTCTAACATCGTTATAAAACGTTCTTTTCAGAAAAAGACTGCTTCTGACATTGTTACAAAACGTCCTTTCTAGTGAAAGACTGCTTCTAACATGGATACAAAACGTTCTTTCCAGTGAAAGATTGCTTCTAACATCGTTACAAAACGTTCTTTCTAGTGAAAGACTGCTTCTAACATCGATACAAAACGTTCTTTCCAGTGAAAGACTGCCTCTATGACGTGTTTGGGAGGACGTACACAGGCACTCAGAACACAACGATGGCCGGACACACGTGCAAAACGTGGGAACGGGACTC
>NC_134908.1:377500-382500 GCF_041734735.1 Babylonia areolata
AGCTGCTGGCATCACATGATGCAGACATCTGGGAAGAGGTTCGACCCTTTGGGTTTGGGACCTGCAACGGTTCTGTTGGCTGATCGCGGGAGCTGCTTGCTCCAGGACACAGTCAGGGTCATGTTCTGTGACTCTCTTCCAGGCTGAGTGTCCCTGATTACATCGTGGACTTCGTGCAGCGGTGTTCTTGGTGAACAACTCATCCCATCAACTCCACATGTTTTGTGCACTGAATTCAAAATGTCCATGCCGTGACTTGTGTGAATCCGCACTTTTCTTTTGTTTTTGGTTTCTTCTTCTTCTTCTTTTTTTTCCCCTGCTGTTGTGCTTTTCCTAAACACCCAACATTTCAACCGACGTTCTTTGCTTCAGAAAATAGTTCTGTGAAAGTGAACAGCACATGTTATGGTGGACATTTTTTCGTGGCCACTAGCATGGCTTACTAAACTCTTTTATGCTATAAGAGCTGCTGAAGGGAGGTAAAACTGTAAAATGAACGAAAGTAATTGTCGTGGTCAGTAAGTGAAGCTGTTTGATCAGGATGTGTGAGGCTTCAGTTTAAAGCTCACGCCTTGATACATTTTTGAAGAGATTGGAACTGTCTAAAGTAGTCACCTTTGAACTTTTTGTTTTTCATTGAATCACATGAAGTTGTTTCTTCTGGACTGGTGGTGCAGTGTTGTGTATTGTTGTGTAGTGTTGTGTGGTGTTGTGTGTTGTTAAGTATTGTTGTGCAGTGTTGTAAAGTGTTGTGCAGTGTTGTGTGGTGCTGTGTAGTATTGTGTATTGTTGAGTATTGTTGTGTAGTGTTGTTAAGTATTGTGTGGTGTTGTATTTGTATTTCTTTTGATCACAAAATATTTCTCTGTGTATTGTTGAGTATTGTTGTTCAGTGTTGTTAAGTGTTGTACAGTGTTGTGTGGTGTTGTGTATTGTTGTGTGGTGCTGTGTATTGTTGAGTATTGTTGTTCAGTGTTGTACAGTGTTGTACAGTGTTGTGTGGTGTTGTGCTATGTTGTGTGGTGCTGTGTAGTGTTGTGTAGTGCTGTGAATTGTTGAGTATTGTTGTGCAGTGTTGTTAAGTGTTGTACAGTGTTGTTCAGTGTTGTACAGTGTTGTACAGTGTTGTGTGGTGTTGTGCTATGTTGTGTGGTGCTGTGTAGTGTTGTGTAGTGCTGTGAATTGTTGAGTATTGTTGTGCAGTGTTGTTAAATGTTGTACAGTGTTGTGCAGTGTTGTTAAGTGCTGTACAGTGTTGTGTTGTGTAGTGTAATGTAATGTTGTGTAGTGTTGTATAGTGTACACCGCATTTAGGGCAGGGACTGAATGGGGAAAAAATCTCACAAGTGCTTTACTACTGACCTCGGAAAAAAATACTTCTAAATTGGATTGTTCAGTCTTCTCTGTCTCTCTCTGTCTATCCCTCTCTGTCTGTCTGCTTGTCTCTGTCTCTCTCTGTCTATCCCTGTCTGTCTGTCTGCTTGTCTCTGTCTCTCTCTGTCTATCCCTCTCTGTCTGTCTGCTTGTCTCTGTCTCTCTCTGTCTATCCCTCTCTGTCTGTCTGCTTGTCTCTGTCTCTCTCTGTCTATGGTTGTCTGTCTGTCTGTCTGTCTCTGTCTGTCTGTCTGTCTATGTCTGTCTGTCTGTCTGTCTATGTCTGTCTGTCTATGTCTGTCTGTCTGTCTGTCTGTCTGTCTATGTCTGTCTGTCTGTCTGTCTCTCTGTGCCGGTCTGTCCCTCTCTGTCTTCCTGTGTCTATGTCTGTCTGTCTGTCTCCCTGTCTCTCTCTCTCTCATTCTTTCTCCCACTCCCTCGCCCTGTCTGTAGACGAACAAAACGCCTGTCTGCCCTGCTCCACGTTCCAGCCCCACTGTCGGCCAGCCACTGACCAGGGCTCAGAACTTCACAACTGGTCTTGCTTAAATGTAGCCCTGTACGGCCACTGGGGCAGTGAATTCATGTCCACTGTGTCCAGGGCTGGGCATTGGAAGGCGGGGCCCAGTCCTCTCCTTCCGCCGTTTTAACCTTCCCCGAATTCAGGTACCATCACGGACGTATATTGGTGGAATTTATTTACGTCCGTCCGTGGTACCTGTTCACACCGGGGAGGAGGGGGGAGGGGCGGTGAGAGAGGGTGGGGGTGGGGGGACTGGAGTAGAGTGTCTTTCCCAAAGACAATACACCTGAACGGGGCCTGGAACCCTGACCACAGGTGACCACTGACCACAGGTGACCACTGACCACAGGTGAACACTGGATCATAGGTGACCACTGACCACAGGTGAACACTGGATCATAGGTGACCACTGACCACAGGTGACCACTGACCACAGGTGAACACTGGATCATAGGTGACTACTGACCACAGGTGACCACTGACCACAGGTGAACACTGGATCATAGGTGACCACTGACCACAGGTGAACACTGGATCATAGGTGACCACTGACCACAGGTGACCACTGACCACAGGTGAACACTGACCACAGGTGACCACTGACCACAGGTGAACACTGGATCATTGGTGACCACTGACCACAGGTGAACCCTGACCACAGGTGAACACTGGATGATAGGTGACCACTGACCACAGGTGACCACTGACCACAGGTGACCACTGACCACAGGTGAACACTGACCACAGGTGACCACTGGATCACAGTTGACCACTGGATCACAGGTGAACACTGACCACAGGTGAACACTGGATCACAGGTGAACACTGACCACAGGTGACCACTGACCACAGGTGAACATTGGACCACAGGTGACCACTGACCACAGGTGAACACTGACCACAGGTGAACATTGGACCACAGGTGACCACTGACCACAGGTGAACCCTGACCACAGGTGACCACTGACCACAGGTGAACATTGGACCACAGGTGACCACTGACCACAGATGAACACTGACCACAGGTGAACCCTGACCACAGGTGACCACTAACCACAGGTGAACATTGGACCACAGATGAACACTGACCACAGGTGACAACTGACCACAGGTGACCACTGACCACAGGTCCAACGCCTGACTGCCTCTCTCACGGCGCCGACATTATGATTTGCCCTGACAGGGAGACACCATGAATGGATGATTTATGAAAGCACATGGGTTACTCGTTTAAATTACCCCTGTACTGTGACGGCAATGTTGACACTCCGTCTGTTTCAGTCAGTCACCTTTTTCCATACGTCCGTAACACATTCTTGTAGTCGATTTGTTTGTCTCCACAAATATGTATGTATGTACGTCCGTAACACATTCTTGTAGTCGATTTGTTTGTCTCCACACATATGTATGTATGTACGTCCGTAACACATTCTTGTAGTCGATTTGTTTGTCTCCACACATATGTATGTATGTACGTCCGTAACACATTCTTGTAGTCGATTTGTTTGTCTCCACACATATGTATGTATGTACGTCCGTAACACATTCTTGTAGTCGATTTGTTTGTCTCCACACATATGTATGTATGTACGTCCGTAACACATTCTTGTAGTCGATTTGTTTGTCTCCACACATATGTATGTATGTACGTCCGTAACACATTCTTGTAGTCGATTTGTTTGTCTCCACACATATGTATGTATGTACGTCCGTAACACATTCTTGTAGTCGATTTGTTTGTCTCCACACATATGTATGTATGTACGTCCGTAACACATTCTTGTAGTCGATTTGTTTGTCTCCACACATATGTATGTATGTACGTCCGTAACACATTCTTGTAGTCGATTTGTTTGTCTCCACACATATGTATGTATGTACGTCCGTAACACATTCTTGTAGTCGATTTGTTTGTCTCCACACATATGTATGTATGTACGTCCGTAACACATTCTTGTAGTCGATTTGTTTGTCTCCACACATATGTATGTATGTACGTCCGTAACACATTCTTGTAGTCGATTTGTTTGTCTCCACACATATGTATGTATGTACGTCCGTAACACATTCTTGTAGTCGATTTGTTTGTCTCCACACATATGTATGTATGTACGTCCGTAACACATTCTTGTAGTCGATTTGTTTGTCTCCACACATATGTATGTATGTACGTCCGTAACACATTCTTGTAGTCGATTTGTTTGTCTCCACACATATGTATGTATGTACGTCCGTAACACATTCTTGTAGTCGATTTGTTTGTCTCCACACATATGTATGTATGTACGTCCGTAACACATTCTTGTAGTCGATTTGTTTGTCTCCACACATATGTATGTATGTACGTCCGTAACACATTCTTGTAGTCGATTTGTTTGTCTCCACACATATGTATGTATGTACGTCCGTAACACATTCTTGTAGTCGATTTGTTTGTCTCCACACATATGTATGTATGTACGTCCGTAACACATTCTTGTAGTCGATTTGTTTGTCTCCACACATATGTATGTATGTACGTCCGTAACACATTCTTGTAGTCGATTTGTTTGTCTCCACACATATGTATGTATGTACGTCCGTAACACATTCTTGTAGTCGATTTGTTTGTCTCCACACATATGTATGTATGCACGTACGTATGTGTGTGTGTGTGTGTGTGTGTGTGTGTGTGTGTGTGTGTGTGTTTCGTGTGAGGCGCACAGAACCCATGAGCACATATATATATGGGAAAATTGCGCCATATAAGTACTTATTATTATCAATTTTATTAGCATATTTACTTTATTTACAGATACAAAATGAATATAATTTGTCTGTTAGGAAGTAAAAACATGACGGTGCTCTGAATATTGATAACTCCACAACATAATGTGGACAGAAGAATACATTCGTTAACATATTGATTCTTTGACGATATTGTATAACTTAGTCTTGTAGCAGACATGCATATAGTGCCCATTTGGCAGAAATGTGTTGTATTCAAACGCGCGCGCGCGCGCGCGCGCGCGTGTGTGTGTGTGTGTGTGTGTGTGTGTGTGTGTACGTGCGTGCGTGCGTTCATGTGTGAGTGTGCACAAGTTCTTGTATTGATATGCACATG
>NC_134908.1:387500-400000 GCF_041734735.1 Babylonia areolata
CACTGACAGAGAAGGAAGTATGACGAGCCAAAGTCAGCAACATTGACAGAGAAGGAAGTATGACGAGCCAAAGTCAGCACCATGGACAGCTTCCACGTGCTCCAGGATAAAGTGAAGCTCAGGTAATGACCACCAGTTAGGCCCTGGTCATATACGCCAGAGTTCAGTCCCTTCCTGTGCACTGTGAGTGGTCTGCCCTTCTTGACAAGGACAGCGAAGAAAAACAAGGAGGAAAGAAAGACAGGGGGAGGGAAAGACAGGAAAAAAGACAGGGGGAGGGAAAGACAGGGGGAGGGAAAGACAGGGGAGGGAAAGACAGGAACAAATATTGGGGGAAAAGACAAAGGGAAAAGGAAAAAAACAAAAACAAACAAACAACAATAAAAACGGATGAAAAGACAGTAGCAAAATACAGGGGAAAATCCAACACAGATAACATGATAACATGTGCCACAACGACTGTGTGCTGTGAACAGCTGACCTAACAAACCCCCAGGACGACGTTCAACGCGTTGACACAACTTGGGCATTAGCAAGACAAAACCAAAACCCAAACAGCAGCTGACCAAGGCATTGCAAGTGTCAGGCTGTTGCTGTCAGCTCCGTGATGAGCTCCACCCGTCTGCATCCCTCATCGTCCTCACCTTTCTTCCTCATCCCTCATCGTCCTCACCAGTAGAGTGCCACTGTCCGGTAGTGAGGTGAGCTGAGCTGAGCTAACAGAGAGTTTTGGCTTTTTTTTTTCTTCTCAAGGCCTGACTAAGCGCGTTGGGTTACGCTGCTGGTCAGGCATCTGCTTGGCAGATGTGGTATAGCGTATGTGGATTTGACCGAACGCAGTGACGCCTCCTTGAGCTACTGATACTGATACTGCTACTCGACTCCTCATCCCTCATCGTCCTCACCAGCAGTGTGCCACTGTCGGCTGGACCGTTCCATTGTTCCTCATCCCTCATCCCTCACGGAGGATGGAGAAGAAACACGTTCCCCACCCCCTCCCCGATCACTTTGAGCCCCCCTCCCCACCACACACTCCACCCCCACCACCACCACTACCTTCCCTGAGCCCACCACTGTCACCCTATAACAGGTGCCCAATGTCGCGCTCCCGGATAGAAAGGGACCGCCCCTCGCCACAGCCTCCAGGGTTTGAACCCCGCCGCCCCTCGCCACAGCCTCCAGGATTTGAACCCCGCCGTCCCTCGCCACAGCCTCCAGGATTTGAACCCCGCCGCCCCTCGCCACAGCCTCCAGGATTTGAACCCCGCCGCCCCTCGCCACAGCCTCCAGGGTTTGAACCCCAGACAGAAAGGGACCGCCCCTCGCCACAGCCTCCAGGATTTGAACCCCGGGCCGACAGGAAGCGAGTGAAGCGGCTTGCGGCCAACGCCCGAGAACGCCGCCGGATGTGCGGACTGAACGCGGCATTCGACAGACTGCGGAGCGCGCTGTGCTGCCTGCACGGGGGGCGTGGCCCTCTGTCCAAACACGACACGCTGCTGCTGGCCAACAACTACATCAGGGAACTCAGGGACATTCTGCACACCACTCAGGTCAGTCCTGGCTTTCTCCACTACAGCGGGATGTCATTATAGATCAGTATCACTTTTGGCCCCCCTCCCACCACAACTACGCACGCACACCACCCTACCTTCCCTGAGGCCCACACTGTCACCCTATAACAGGTGCAATGTACGCGACTCCCGGATTTGAAAGGCACCGCCCTCGCCTAGCCTCCAGGGTTTGAACCCCGCCGCGCCCTCGCACAGGCCTTCCAGGATTTGAAACCGCGCGTCCTGGCCACGCCTCCAGGGTTTGAACCCGCGCCTCGCTCACAGCTCCAGGTTGAATCCCTCGCCGCCCCTCCACAGCCACCAGTTTGAACCCCCCCCCTCGCCACAGCCTCCAGGTTAGCCCGGCCGACAGGAAGCAGTGAAGCGGCTTGCGGCCAACCGCCCAGGAACCCGCCGGATTGCGACTAGAACGCGGCGTTCGACAGACGAGAGCGCGACTGTGCTGCCTGCAACGGGGGGCTGGCCCTTGTCCAAACACGACGACGCTTTGCTCGGCCAACAACTTACATCAGGGAACTCAGGGACATCTTTGTGGGGGGCATCAGTTCTGGCTTTCTCCACTACAGCGGGAAGTCATTATAGATCAGTCCTTTGTGGGGGCCATCAGTTCTGGCTTACAACTCAGTCTTTTTGTGACTCTCAAACTAGGACTGCAGGATTGCACTAGCTCTTAGTTTAGGTTACGCTAGTGGTCAGGCATCTGCTTGGCAGATGTGGTGTAGCGTATATGGATTTGTCCCAACGCAGTGACGCCTCCTTGAGTAACTGAACTGAACTGATCTGATCTGCAGCCTTGGGGGGCTGGTTGGCCTTTGGGGGGTGTAGCGGGGATGAGGTGGGGGTGTCTGTTCGATTGTGAATGCTGGTCATTTCCAGTGTTACATGCGCTTTGTCCCGTCACAGAAACACACACACACACACACACACACACACACACACACACACACACACACACACAGATACTCAGGCTCAGGCTCAGGCTCAGACTTAGATAGCTATCCAGAAAAGACCTAAGAGAAACCGACACACGGACCGACAGACAGACAGACAGACAGACAGACAGACAGCTGATGGAGAAGAAGAAATAGAGGAACATGCGCAATGAACTCTACGGTCCACTTGCAGGTCAGCGGCGCGTGACTGTTTGATCAGAAGATTATATAGGTTGAAGAGACAGGTGGAAACACAGATTATATAGGTTGAAGAGACAGGTGGAAACACAGATTATATAGGTTGAAGAGACAGGTGAAAACACAGATTATATAGGTTGAAGAGACAGGTGGAAAGACAGATTATATAGGTTGAAGAGGCAGGTGGAAACACAGATTATATAGGTTGAAGAGACAGGTGAAAACACAGATTATATAGGTTGAAGAGACAGGTGGAAAGACAGATTATATAGGTTGAAGAGACAGGTGAAAACACAGAAGATTATATAGGTTGAAGAGACAGGTGAAAACACAGATTATATAGGTTGAAGAGACAGGTGGAAACACAGAAGATTATATAGGTTGAAGAGACAGGTGAAAACACAGATTATATAGGTTGAAGAGACAGGTGGAAACACAGATTATATAGGTTGAAGAGACAGGTGGAAACACAGAAGATTATATAGGTTGAAGAGACAGGTGGAAAGACAGATTATATAGGTTGAAGAGACAGGTGAAAACACAGAAGATTATATAGGTTGAAGAGACAGGTGAAAACACAGATTATATAGGTTGAAGAGACAGGTGAAAACACAGATTATATAGGTTGAAGAGACAGGTGGAAACACAGATTATATAGGTTGAAGAGACAGGTGGAAACACAGATTATATAGGTTGAAGAGACAGGTGAAAACACAGAAGATTATATAGGTTGAAGAGACAGGTGAAAACACAGATTATATAGGTTGAAGAGACAGGTGGAATCACAGATTATATAGGTTGAAGAGACAGGTGGAAACGCAGATTATATAGGTTGAAGAGACAGGTGAAAACACAGATTATATAGGTTGAAGAGACAGGTGGAAACACAGATTATATAGGTTGAAGAGACAGGTGGAAACACAGATTATATAGGTTGAAGAGACAGGTGGAAACACAGAAGATTATATAGGTTGAAGAGACAGGTGAAAACACAAAGTCTTGGGTGGTCCTGTTTAACTTTCCTTCAAGGTGTGGGGAAGGTGGGTGGCGTGGTAGTGGTGGTGGTGGTGGGGCTGGGGGGGGGAGTCATGTGTGTGCCAGCGCGATGCCTATCTCTCCGCGAGTCTCTCAGTAGTCAGTCAGTCTCCTTTCCCATCTGTGTGTGTGTGTGTGTGTGTGTGTGTGTGTGTGTGTGTGCTGTGTTTCTCATCTCTCTATCTCTTTCCCTTCTTTCTCTCTTTCTAACCTCTCTTTCTCATTTCATCCACCTCTCTCTCCCTCCCTCCCTCTCTGTCCCTCTCTCTCACCCCCTCTCTATCTCCCTCTCCCTCTCCCCCCTCTCTCTTCCCCCTCTCTTTCTCATCTTCTCTTTCTTTCTTTTCTGTCTGTCTCTTTCTCCCTCCCTCCCCTCTCTCTCCCTGCTCTATGTCTTTCTCGTCTCTCTCTCTTTCACCTTCCCTGTCTCTCTCTGTCCTATCCCTCTCACCTACCCTCACCCCCTCTGTGAACCCTGTGGGTGGGCGGGGCCAACCCCCCACCTGTTTCCAGCACTGGTCCACTGCTGATACTACAGCAGCCACTACTCCAGCAGCGAGCGTTGCTCAGGCAGAACTGGCCAGAAGCACTAACAACAGCGCACCGTAAAATCGTCAAAGAAAACATGTGAGCATGACCCGAAACAGTCACTCAACTGAACAGAACAGAAAGTGCGCAGGTAAGCTCCCTTGGATAATTCGTTCTGTTTGGTATAATCAGACAGACGACCCTCAGTGCAGGATTATGGCCAGTATGTTTGTTCAGATGGTGGATGCTATTAGTGCGATAGACAGACGGCTCTAAGTGGGGGGTTGTGACAAATGTTGTTGTTTTTTCAAGACGTTGAGTACTGCTCAGGCGTTGTACCCCGGTCTGTCAGGGCCAGCAGTTAGCTGACGATTTTCTCTTCGCTCGCTAGGGGGTGCTGTATGTGTGCGAAAAGTATCGTTTTACCGTAAGTTAAGTGATTTATTTAATTGAATTCCATTGATTTTCTTTACGTTGTTGTTGTTGGTATTGTTAGATTGTTGTGATATCGTTCGCCTGTTTATTATTATTATTATTAGTAGTAGTAGTAGTAGTAGTAGTAGTAGTAGTAGTGTTGTATTTTACTTTTTAGAATATTATGATATTGAAGTTCACCTGCATCATCATCATTATTATTTTTATTACTATTATCATTATTATCATTATTAGTAGTAGTAGAAGTAGTAGCAGCAGTAGTAGTAGTAGTCTTCTCATCGTTTGTCATGAATATCAGGATGTGGAAAAGAAACTGATACCAACTAAAATTAATATTATAGATAGATCCGTCATTCGTCAAGCTTTCTTTGATTCTAACTTGTGAAAACGCAGACACATTGACAAAATATTCTTTGTTTATGTACAGAACACTTTGACTCAGAACTGGGAGAACGTCTCAAGAATATTTGAATTAAAGCACAACGTCCTTCTTGAAAATGTTAGTCACTCCTGTTGTTATGGGTCAGAGGCCTGACTATTAAGGCCTTTTTGACATTGACTGTTAGTCCCCGACTCATCAGCAATATACATCTTGAACAGTGGCATCATAAATATCTGGATCTGGGAGAGGAACTGATGCCAACTAAAACAGATATTACAGAAAGCGTTCTCCTTCGTGCAACCGACTTGTTGCTGATGTTGTTGTTGTTCTTGTAGTTGTTGTTTGTGTTTGTTGTTGTCGTTGTCATTGTTGTCGTTGCCGTTGTTTGTTTTGTTGTTGCTGTTTGTTGTTGTTGTCGTTGTTTGTTGTTGTTGTTGCTATTGTTTGTTGCTGTTGCTATTGTTTGTTGCTGTTGCTATTGTTTGTTGCTGTTGCTGTTGTTTGTTGTTGTTGCTGCTGTTGTTATTTGTTCGCGGTTGTTGTTGTTATTGTAACTGTTGTTTTTTGTTATTGTAGCTGCTGTTATTTGTTATAGTTGTTGCTGCTGTTTTTTGTTGTTGTTGTAGCTGTTGTTGTTTGTTGTGTTTGTTGTTGTCGCTGTTGTTGTCATTGTTGTTGTTGTTTGTTTTTGTTTCTTTGTTGATGTTGTTTGTTGTTGTTGTTGCTGCTGTTGTCAGTTGTCGTTGTTGTTATTGTTGTTGTAGCTGTTGTTATTTGTTGTTGTTGTTGCTGCTGTTGCCGCTGTTGTTGTTTGTTATTGTTGTTGTTGCTGTTGTTCTTGTAGTTGTTGTTGTAGCTGTTGTTGTTGTTGTTGTGTTGAACGAGGAAGCAGATGTCGTCGGTAAAGAGGACCCAGATTAAATGTCTGTTGCAAAGTGTGTGTGATGTCAGCACCAGTCCACGCCAGCAACTTGGTATGGGGGACCTCCGCCACACTTCATGCGTTGATGCAGGGACTCAAGTGTGTGTGTGTGTGTGTGTGTGTGTGTGTGTGTGTGTGTGTGTGTGTGTTCACTAAAACTAAATATTCTGACTGTTTCATATTGTATTTCAGAAGTCCACGTCTTCTTGATTCCCTCTGTGCCTCCCTGGCCCCCTCACAACAATGCAAAAGTCAGCGGCAGTAGTCTCCCCTGGAAAACCCCCGGCGCTCGCTATCATTGGTCTGTGCTGCCTAGTCGTGGCCTTGACCTTACAGGTGGTGGGCGTGGCCACCAAGGAGTGGGTGGCGTCCGGATCTGTCAGTTACGGCTTCTGGCAGTACTGCGTGTCCGACAGCTGTTCCGGACTTCCTGACTCCATCTTGACAGGTGGGCGGGACCAGCAGGGGAGGGAGATGTTCGTCCATCATGCATCTTTCATGACTGCACACTAGTGGTGGTGGTGGCTGTGCTGGTAGTAGTGGTAGTAGCAGTAGCAGTAGTAGTTAAGTGGTTTAGTTGTAGCAGTAGATGTAGTAGTAGTAATAAGCATAGTAATAGTAATGGCAGCAGCAGTAGTAATAGTAGTAGTAGTAGCAGCAGTTGAAATAGTAGTAGTGACAGCAGCACCAGTAATAATAGTAGAAGTGGCAGCAGCAGTAGTAGTAGTAGTAGTAGTAGTAGTAGTAGTAGTGGTAGTAGCAGCAGCAGCAGCTCTATTGTATGAAATATTATAAGTATTGTATTGTATTGTATTGTATTGTATTGTATTGTATTGTAATACTACGACTGCTGCCGCTATGCATAGACTCACCATCACAACAACCTCCACTCCCCCTCCCCCCCCTCCTGGATAGACCTACTCATTTTCAGCTCTGGGAGTATTCTGTGTTTCTAGCTTGAGACGAACTTAACCTGGATTGAAACAGACTTGGATGAACTGGTCCTTTCTCGTTATTTTTCAATAATGTTATCATGGTTTAGTGGTTTAGATTTTACGTGCACTCGGCGAGATGTGGATGAGTAGGTGTGTATTACGTTGTTGTGCTTGACCTTTATACATTATTCAGGGTTTTCTTCAACTTGTTTCATTTTATTATTGTTGTTGTTGTTGTTACTTTTTAAAAATATTTTTCATCATGATTTAAACTCAATATGGACTGTACGATATGTGAGTGAAATTATTTTTTTACGTTGTTTTAATTGACTTTTTAACAGTATTCAGCGTTCTTTTCAACTGGTTTTAATGCCTGACTGGTTTTCAACACGAAATCCTGACCAGTTTTGAATCAGCCTCTTATAATTATCTCATGTAAGTGGACTTTGACCAAGATTCTTCTGGTCTGCCCCTTCCTGAAGTGACCCCGGTGTGTGGGGTTGGCTGGGTCATAGCTAACATGGATAGTTTGATTTGGTTTGATTCGATCCACTTTGATTTGATTTGTCCTGCCGGTGTGTGCAGATGCATTCCAGGCCAGCCGAGGGTTTAACATTCTGGGTGTGCTGCTGGCCGCCATGTCTTGCAGCGTTGGCTTGGTCTTCATCTGCGTCAAGGAGAGACTTGTCTCCCTTTCTGCTGCCGTCCTGGCCTTCATTGCAGGTAAATAATCACTGATAGTCAGGGAGAGACTTGTCTCCCTTTCTGCTGCCGTCCTGGCCTTCATTGCAGGTAAATAATCAGAGTCAGGGAGAGACTTGTCTCCCTTTCTGCTGCCGTCCTGGCCTTCATTGCAGGTAAATAATCAGAGTCAGGGAGAGAGTTGTCTCCCTTTCTGCTGCCGTCCTGTCCTTCATTGCAGGTAAATAATCATAGTCAGGGAGAGACTTGTCTCCCTTCCTGCTGCCGCCCTGTCCTTCATTGCAGGTAAATAATCATAGTCAGGGAGAGAGTTGTCTCCCTTTCTGCTGCCGTCCTGGCCTTCATTGCAGGTAAATAATCACTGATAGTCAGGGAGAGACTTGTCTCCCTTTCTGCTGCCGTCCTGGCCTTCATTGCAGGTAAATAATCACTGATAGTCAGGGAGAGACTTGTCTCCCTTTCTGCTGCCGTCCTGGCCTTCATTGCAGGTAAATAATCACTGATAGTCAGGGAGAGAGTTGTCTCCCTTTCTGCTGCCGCCCTGTCCTTCATTGCAGGTAAATAATCAGAGTCAGGGAGAGACTTGTCTCCCTTTCTGCTGCCGTCCTGTCCTTCATTGCAGGTAAATAATCAGAGTCAGGGAGAGAGTTGTCTCCCTTTCTGCTACCGTCCTGGCCTTCATTGCAGGTAAATAATCAGAGTCAAGGAGAGACTTGTCTCCCTTTCTGCTGCCGTCCTGTCCTTCATTGCAGGTAAATAATCAGAGTCAGGGAGAGAGTTGTCTCCCTTTCTGCTACCGTCCTGGCCTTCATTGCAGGTAAATAATCAGAGTCAAGGAGAGAGTTGTCTCCCTTTCTGCTACCGTCCTGGCCTTCATTGCAGGTAAATAATCAGAGTCAAGGAGAGACTTGTCTCCCTTTCTGCTGCCGTCCTGGCCTTCATTGCAGGTAAATAATCACTGATAGTCAAGGAGAGAGTTGTCTCCCTTTCTGCTGCTGTCCTGGCCTTCATTGCAGGTAAATAATCAGAGTCAAGGAGAGACTTGTCTCCCTTTCTGCTGCCGTCCTGTCCTTCATTGCAGGTAAATAATCAGAGTCAGGGAGAGAGTTGTCTCCCTTTCTGCTACCGTCCTGGCCTTCATTGCAGGTAAATAATCAGAGTCAAGGAGAGAGTTGTCTCCCTTTCTGCTACCGTCCTGGCCTTCATTGCAGGTAAATAATCAGAGTCAAGGAGAGACTTGTCTCCCTTTCTGCTGCCGTCCTCTCCTTCATTGCAGGTAAATAACCATAGTCAGGGAGAGACTTGTCTCCCTTTCTGCTGCTGTCCTGTCCTTCATTGCAGGTAAATAATCAGAGTCAAGGAGAGACTTGTCTCCCTTTCTGCTGCCGTCCTGTCCTTCATTGCAGGTAAATAATCAGAGTCAGGGAGAGAGTTGTCTCCCTTCCTGCTGCAGTCCTGGCCTTCATTGCAGGTAAATAATCATAGTCAGGGAGAGAGTTGTCTCCCTTTCTGCTGCCGTCCTGTCCTTCATTGCAGGTAAATAATCACTGATAGTCAGGGAGAGAGTTGTCTCCCTTTCTGCTGCCGTCCTGGCCTTCATTGCAGGTAAATAATCAGAGTCAGGGAGAGAGTTGTCTCCCTTCCTGCTGCCGCCCTGTCCTTCATTGCAGGTAAATAATCAGAGTCAGGGAGAGAGTTGTCTCCCTTTCTGCTACCGCCCTGTCCTTCATTGCAGGTAAATAATCAGAGTCAGGGAGAGAGTTGTCTCCCTTTCTGCTGCCGTCCTGGCCTTCATTGTAGTCAAGGCTTCGGGCGAGGAAAGACGCTTAGAAACTTATTTTATTTTGTAGCAAAACAAGACAGTGTGTATGTATGTATGCACGTATGTATGCATCTATCTGTCTGTCTGTCTGTTTGTCTATCTATCTATCTGTCTGTCTGTCTGTCTGAAACATGCAGTGTCAAGAGATAGCAGTAACTTGTGTTATGATGGGTATGTTTAACGATAGGCATGTTTGGGTTTGTAAGTGACAATGCTCGTTTGTTCTACCTCTGTCTGTCTGTCTGTCTCTCTGTCCGGGGAGTGTACGAATACCTGGGTATTCCTTACAACCCACTGTAATGGAGTCAGTGAAAATTAAGGAAAAATAAAAATGTGTTTGTGTGTGTGGGGGGTGAGGGGGGTAGTGGGGTTGGGGATATGGGGGGTGCGTGTGGAGGGGGGGGGGGTGTGTGCGTACGTGCGTGTGTGAGTGTGTGTGTCTCTGTCTCTGTCTGTTTCTCTGTTTGCCTGTGTCTCTGTGTCTGTGTGTGTATCTGTGTGTCAATGTCTGTATCTGTGTGTCTGTGTCTGTGTGCATGCATGCACATGTATGTGCGTGAAGGCCCGGCACGCTGAAGGTAACACAGTGTTGGTGTCCCTGTCCCCAGCTGGCAGCATCGTGACGGCCTTCATCATCTTCCTGGTGGAGACGGGCAGTGAGAGTTTGGGGTTTTCCCTCTACCTCTCCGTGGCTGCTGCACTGCTGGCTCTCACCGGGGCCGTCTGCCTTCTGCTGTCCGGCTTCCTGGGCCGGGAGAAACCTCACAACTAATCCCTCGGCCACTGATGGCGAGTCGAGGCTCTTCAACTGCCGTTCACAGCAGCAGCAGCAAGAACTACAACAACGACAACGAAAGTCTTGATTTCCATGAAAATGCTGAAAAAACAAACAACTAACAACAACAAAGCCCAGAAAAAAATTGAAACGAGAAGAAACTGTCATGACATGTCCTGTTGTTTCCCAAACTGAACACGTTTCAAACAGTCTTCCATAAAGCGCTGAAGGAAAGAAAAAAGCCGCTTAGATGTCTGTGAAGCCCAATGTAAATTATCTCCCATGAAGCTTAGTGTGAATTGCCTCCCATGTCAGAGGCTCCGAAAGAGAGCCATCACTAGCAAGCCGTCTTTGATCAAAGTCACGGACGTTTAGATAGATTTAGGAATCTGTTTATAAGCCCTTGACAGAAGTCCTTTGACCAAACACTGAGTGACACAAGGAATATATAAGGCAGGGAGCCGTGCACTCAGTCCGAAAGCTCTGTCCACCAGCATGGATACAAACGAGTCAACTTCACGGAGTAAACCCCACCTGTGTGGGTATAACTGGTACGCTGTTCAGTAAATGTTTTGTTGTTGTTTTTCCCCAGGGAAATAGACGTCACGTTCCGGAATGTTCCCCCATATACTCTCTTCTGACTGACTGCATGATATCACACACAAAGAGTTTATTTTATTTTATTTTCATTTTATTTCAGATCAGTTAATTTCATTTTTGGCATAGTTTACTGCTGGCTCCATGAAGGCCAAACTTGTTTCCACATGTCCTATACTGGTCGCTGCCTTTCAGTTCGTGAAGGAAATCGATATGTTTTAAAACTTGATTAAAAATGTTACCAGGACTGCACTAGGCATGTGTGAATTGCTATGTTAAAAGTAAATTCCCGGTTGACAATGTTTTAAACTTGATTTAGATTTTACATTGGACTGGGAAAGATGTGTGTAAATTTGTCTGCTTACGTTATTGTTTATATTTGAGAGTGTTTTCAAATTGATTTGAATATTACATGGCCGACTGAGAGAAAACGTGTGTGAATGGGTCTGTTTATGTTATTGTTAAATGTTACATAGACTGAGCATGACATATGTGACTGAATTGGTCTGTTTATGTTATTGACTATATTTGACAATATTTTCAACTTGTTAAATATTACATAGACTGAGCATGACCTAAGTGACGGAATTGGTCTGTTTATGTTATTGACTATATTTGACAATATTTTCACCTTGTTAAATATTACATAGACTGAGCATGACCTAAGTGACCGAATTGGTCTGTTTATGTTATTGACTATATTTGACAATATTTTCACCTTGTTAAATATTACATAGACTGAGCATGACCTAAGTGACGGAATTGGTCTGTTTATGTTATTGACTATATTTGACAATATTTTCACCTTGTTAAATATTACATAGACTGAGCATGACCTAAGTGACGGAACTGGTCTGTTTATGTTATTGACTATATTTGACAATATTTTCACCTTGTTAAATATTACATAGACTGAGCATGACCTAAGTGACCGAACTGGCCTTCCAGTTGCAACGTTTTGTTTGGATTGACTCCTTTTCACTTGGTGTGGGGTTTTCTTTCTGTACACCTGTCCTTGTTGTTTCACCTGTTTCCGTGTTGATCACAACACAGATCACCCAGGATTACAGCCTTCTTTACACCTGTCCTTGTTGTTTCACCTGTCCATGTTGTTTCACCTGTTTCCGTGTTGATCACAACACCTCTCACCCAGGATTACAGCCTTCTTTACACCTGTCCTTGTTGTTTCACCTGTTTCCGTGTTGATCACAACACAGATCACCCAGGATTACAGCCTTCTTTACACCTGTCCTTGTTGTTTCACCTGTCCATGTTGTTTCACCTGTTTCCGTGTTGATCACAACACAGATCACCCAGGATTACAGCCTTCTTTACACCTGTCCTTGTTGTTTCACCTGTTTCCGTGTTGATCACAACACCTCTCACCCAGGATTACAGCCTTCTTTACACCTGTCCTTGTTGTTTCACCTGTCCATGTTGTTTCACCTGTTTCCGTGTTGATCACAACACAACTCACCCAGGATTACAGCCTTCTTTACACCTGTCCTTGTTGTTTCACCTGTCCTTGTTGTTTCACCTGTTTCCGTGTTGATCACAACACCTCTCACCCAGGATTACAGCCTTCTTTACACCTGTCCATGTTGTTTCACCTGTCCTTGTTGTTTCACCTGTTTCCGTGTTGATCACAACACAGCTCACCCAG
>NC_134908.1:402500-420000 GCF_041734735.1 Babylonia areolata
AATGAAGAGCATGCAGAAGTGATGTTTCCGACAGTTACAGTATATATTCAGGCATATTGACGATAAGAATATACAACGAAGTTCAAGTTCACATGATATCATTTTTGCGTGCTTGTGCACATGAACACAAGCATATATATATATTTCTATTTTCTCTAATTAATGTTTTCTTCCATTTCGTCTAAAATAACAAAATGTTAAAAGACGTTGACTAAACTAAAGTGATACAAATTAGAAAGAACCAGAAAATGGACTCGTCGCCAAACCATGAAAAAAAAGTTTTGTTTTTAGAGTTACTTCCCTTCCAAAGTTGTCTCTTTCAAAGAAGGTACGGTTCAGCCCATTTCCCGGGGAAGTTGCTTAAAGGGAAACAGAAACTGCATCCATGTCAGTGGGTGTTGCATGTTTTGAACCTTTTCCCTGTGTCATAACAAAGAAAATCTACGCAGCTG
Source organism: Babylonia areolata (assembly GCF_041734735.1). NCBI lineage: Eukaryota > Metazoa > Mollusca > Gastropoda > Neogastropoda > Buccinidae > Babylonia > Babylonia areolata. Next base: position 402,953 of record NC_134908.1, read on the forward strand.
CTTATTTTTATCAACTGAAATAGCATCTTTTGATCGAGAACACAAGCTAAGGTGAGGTGCATAGCTGAAAACATGCATACTATCGTGCACATTTTGTTTAGTGTGTCGAGAGCCCCAGAGTTGTGAGAAAAATATTGACAGAGCATTGGACATTGGTCATGTTGCGAGGTTTTCCACTTGGCTTCTGTTGAGCAGTACACGCGATTTTAGTCTTCAGCTCAGCAAACTCAGCGAAGTCAGTCTTGTGTTTCATTACCATAGTCCTGTAAGGGAACCAGCACACGAGACAACTTTGGAATGTAGGAAAACATGTTCCAAGAATTGTATTTGTAAATGTGACCAAGAACCAGCCAAGAACGCAGTAACCATTTTGTTTCAGATCGCGTGTAAATCGATGAAAATAGCTGAACTGTTGTGTTGGAGGACCGCATTTTCAATCATTATTCTGTTGCTGTTGTTCAAGTAGTATGCAAATGTTCACTTTCTTCAAAGTCTGCAGCGTTTGGGGGTGATGGCCTTTGTGTGAGATGACCAAATTTTAATGATTATTTAGTGGAATGTAATATGAAGATGCTTACTCCAAAGTCAGCACCATTTGGGGAGTGGGTTGGGGGAGAGGGGGATTTCAGTTTGCATTATTGAATACTATCCCAGCAACTGCCAGCTAGCACTTGTATTCATGTGAATAATTATGCATTGCCAGGTGAAACCTGGGATGCAGTGGTCATCACTGACTTTGGAAACAACCAACATTTACACTGCACTGAGTGTGTTTAAATCCAAGGTTTTTGGTTTTATTATCGTTATATTTGATCAGTTACTGAGGTACCCACCAGCTTGAAATGGGTGGTATAAGCACACAGTGATCAATGTGTATCCGTATTGTTCGGTATAAACACATAGTGATCAGTGTGTATCCGTATCGTTCGGTATAAGCACATAGTGATCAGTGTGTATCCGTATCGTTCGGTATAAGCACATAGTGATCAGTGTGTATCCGTATCGTTCGGTATAAACACATAGTGATCAGTGTGTATCCGTATCGTTCGGTATAAACATATAGTGATCAGTGTGTATCCGTATCGTTCGGTATAAGCACATAGTGATCAGTGTGTATCCGTATCGTTCGGTATAAGCACATAGTGATCAGTGTGTATCCGTATCGTTCGGTATAAGCACATAGTGATCAGTGTGTATCTGTATCGTTCGGTATAAGCACATAGTGATCAGTGTGTATCCGTATCGTTCTGTTTACACGACAAAAAATTCCAAATCATGATCAAGATACGTGCACATAGCATGCATGTTCTTATTTTCTTAATTGAAAATGATAAAAGTGACGAAAAAGTATGGTCTGAACTAGTGAATATAGAGCACTGGTTACAACCATAATTTGGTAGCTCGTTTTGTTTTGCTCAAATGAAACTGTTTCTTTTCAGTTTCACATTTTATTTTACCATTTGCTCATCATCAGAGTTTGATATGAACTAGTTCACAGCAGTGATATATTGATAAATTACTGGCTTATCTCAGTAGTCTATGACACACTCAGTGTCTCTCTTCAGGTTCTTTCTTGTGTCTTGTAGAGTAATGAACTCTCTTCCTTTATGGTTCAAATCATCTTTAATAATTCAACAGTTTTATGTTTGTTTGTGTGTGTGTTAAGGACTACAGAGTATGCTGATATACAGCTGGGGTTCACATGAATATCACAACAGATCAGAGGGTGACAGTTTCACTTTGCTCTTTACTTCTGGCAACTGTTGATATCATGCGCATCTAGTTACGTGGATATACGATAAACATGTGATGTCTATTTTCACATATGCTATGATGGACACAACAAACAGTACACATGACTGCAGTGCAAAGGCAGAAAGGCATCAACAAGCTTAAAGCTTATACTTGCTCACATGTTGCACTTCAAGTTCAAAATGAACATGACGGCTGATGAACAATATTATCATTTCTTTTGTTTCTGCTTTTATGCTTTGAAATGTTTTTACAATAATATAATAAAAAGAGATAGGAAGATGTCACAATAATAAATAACAAAAAGAGAGAGATAGGAAGTTGGCACAATAATAAATATCAACAAGAGAGAGATGGGATGATGTCACAATAATAAATAACAAAAAGAGAGAGGTGGGAAGTTGTCACAATAATAAATAACAACAAGAGAGAGATAGGAAGTTGTCACAATAATAAATAACAAAAAGAGAGAGATAGGAAGTTGTCACAATAATAAATATCAACAAGAGAGAGATGGGAAGTTGTCACAATAATAAATATCAACAAGAGAGATAGGAAGTTGTCACAATAATAAATAACAACAAGAGACAGATGGGAAGATGTCACAATAATAAATAACAAAAAGAGAGAGGAAGTTGTCACAATAATAAATAACAACAAGAGAGAGGTGGGAAGTTGTCACAATAATAAATAACAACAAGAGAGAGATAGGAAGATGTCACAATAATAAATAACAACAAGAGAGAGATGGGAAGATGTCACAATAATAAATAACAAAAAGAGAGAGATAGGAAGTTGTCACAATAATAAATATCAACAAGAGAGAGATGGGATGATGTCACAATAATAAATAACAACAAGAGAGAGGAAGTTGTCACAATAATAAATAACAAGAAGAGAGATGGAAAGTTGTCACAATAATAAATAGTTTCAGTTTCAGTTTCAGTTGCTCAAGGAGGCGTCACTGCGCTCGGACAAACCATATACGCTACACCACATCTGCCAAGCAGATGCCTGACCAGCAGCGTAACCCAACGCGCTTAGTCAGGCCTTGAGAAAAAAAAAGAAAAAAAAAAAAAAAAAAAAAAAAAGGGGGGGGGGGGAATAAATAATAGATAAGCTTACATACATAAATAAATAAATAAATAAATAATAATTATAATATAGAAAAAGGTAGTAGTAATAATAATAGTAATACTAATAAAATGATAATAATAAAAAATAAATAAATAAATAAATAAGACAACAATGGTGATAATTAAGCGAATGAATGTAAAATATGACGACACACATTCACACATGCACCCACACATGCATAACAGAAATGCACCAAACATGCAGTTTCACAGATATGAAAGTACAGTCAAATACATATAAACGTACATGAGCTCCAACACACACACACACACACACACACATTACCTTGCACCTCCTCCAACCCCCTCCTCCACACACTCATTTCTAGCCTACGTATCGCAGCTTCCACGGCACACACACACACACACACACACACGCACGCAAACACACACTCACAGAGATGAACACTTACTTGTACAAGCACACACATATACGCCCATATCTCCCACCCCCAACCCCCACACATATATACAAAGATATATATATATATATATATATATATATATATATATATATATATACACACATCCGTACACAGATCTCTCCTGACACTTGTGTACACTTACACTCTCGCGCATTCACAAACGCACTCAAAAACACAGACCCACACATCCACACAAACACACACATCCACACACGCACACGCACAGAGGCTGCCAAGAGGGATGGGAAAAGATCTCTGATGCCAAGAACGTGGCGTCTAGTGTGTTGCTCAGTCTATTGTATTTGGAAAGGCCCACAGAGACTCTGTTCCGTTTTGAAGAAATTTGCGCAATGTTGGTTTGGAAATGATGCCGATATTTGTTTGATTTGCAAAGCATCGTGCTCTACCTTTCATGTTAGACTTTCGGCCGCTCCCTCTCTCTGCTTCTATTTCTTTGAGGCGATCGATGGTGTGATGGCCTTGTACCTGTTCTTTTTGGTATTCTTTGACTTTTCTGAGAATTTCCGATTTTCCTAGATGTAGGCCGCTCGTTGGTGTTGCGTTACCAGCAAGTCTGTCAGCTCGCTCATTTCCCTTAACACCTGCATGTCCCGGGCAGTATGACCATGTGAGTTTTTTAATCTGAAAGTTGCGCATTGCCTTATGCCACTCTGGGCTTCCCATTCCGTTTTCAATTTTCTGTATGAGGTTCATTGAGTCGGTTAGAATCATGGCATGTTGGTTTCCGGGCGTATGGATGGACGATAGCCACTGGAGGGCATGTGTCGCAGCTTCAACTTCCATCGTTAGGCTGGAGGTTGTGACTTTGTAGGCAGCATTCTCTTCCCAAATTGTTTTTCCATTTTGTTTCGCAGTGAATCCCCAACCAGACTGGTCTTTGGTGACTGAGCCATCTGTGTATATGATGATGTCCTCTTCTTTACTGTTTTCTTCTATGAGTAGCTTCACTTCCGCATCTGTTTTGCCCTCTGGCCATTCCCGACAATGTCTTCCTAGAGTGGGTGAAATGACTGTGTTGAATAGATGGTTGAGGTTTTTTTTAATAAATAACAACAAGAGAGAGATGGGAAGTTGTCACAGTAATAAATAACAACAAGAGAGAGATGGAAAGTTGTCACAATAATAAATAACAAAAAGAGAGAGATGGGAAGTTGTCACAATAATAAATAACAACAAGAGAGAGGAAGTTGTCACAATAATAAATATCAACAAGAGAGAGATGGGAAGATGTCACAATAATAAATAACAACAAGAGAGAGATGGGAAGATGTCACAATAATAAATAACAAGAGAGAGATGGGAAGATGTCACAATAATAAATATCGACAAGAGAGAGATGGGAAGTTGTCACAATAATAAATATCAACAAGAGAGAGGAAGTTGTCACAATAATAAATAACAACAAGAGAGAGATGGAAAGTTGACACAATAATAAATAACAACAAGAGAGAGGTGGGAAGTTGTCACAATAATAAATAACAACAAGAGAGAGATGGGAAGTTGTCACAATAATAAATAACAACAAGAGAGAGGTGGGAAGTTGTCACAATAATAAATAACAACAAGAGAGAGGAAGTTGTCACAATAATAAATAACAACAAGAGAGAGATGGGAAGTTGTCACAATAATAAATATCAACAAGAGAGATAGGAAGTTGTCACAATAATAAATATCAACAAGAGAGAGATGGGATGATGTCACAATAATAAATAACAACAAGAGAGAGATGGGAAGTTGTCACAGTAATAAATAACAACAAGAGAGAGATAGGAAGTTGTCACAATAATAAATAACAACAAGAGAGAGATGGGAAGTTGTCACAATAATAAATAACAACAAGAGAGAGATGGGAAGTTGTCACAATAATAAATAACAACAAGAGAGAGATGGAAAGTTGTCACAATAATAAATAACAATAAGAGAGAGGTGGGAAGTTGTCACAATAATAAATAACAACAAGAGAGAGATGGGAAGATGTCACAATAATAAATAACAACAAGAGAGAGATGGGAAGATGTCACAATAATAAATAACAACAAGAGAGAGATGGGATGATGTCACAATAATAAATAACAACAAGAGAGAGATGGGAAGTTGTCACAATAATAAATAACAACAAGAGAGAGATGGGAAGTTGTCACAATAATAAGTAAAAGAGAAAAAAAAAGATTGAAAGATGTCACAATAATAAATTACAAAAAGAGAGATGGGAAGTTGTCATTATGATAAATAAAATTAATAACAACAAGAGAGGCAAGGCCTTCAAGACTCACTTGTGATACACTTTAAAAAATAAAAAAAATCCAAGCTTTTTATGTATAATTTTAAAATGTAATGTTTAAGATGCGAAAGACCAGTTTAAAGCAAATTAAGTCCCCTAGCATTAATTACAGAGTAATTTCCCTTTTTTACTATCTGCACCAAAAACGTTTGCAAAATAAATAAAACTTCCATGCTTAGCAAAAGAAGTTCCTGTTTGAACAAAAAATGATAATAATGACTGCTCTTGTTGTTGGGTCAGAATATCAGATCAAAGTGCCAAGTTTAGAGAATACAAAAAAATATAAATATAACAGTAAAACTGTAAATGCAGTTTGCATATAATTAGGCTTCATTTTTTTATTGTTTTTGTGCCCATCCCAGAGGTACAATATTGTTTTAAACAAGATGACTGGAAAGAACTGAATTTTTCCTATTTTTATGCCTCATTTGGTGTCAACTGACAAAGTATTTGCAGAGAAAATGTCAATGTTAAAGTTTACCACGGACACGCAGACACACACACACACACACACACACAGAGACACACACAGACAACCGAACACCGGGTTAAAACATAGACTCACTTTGTTTACACAAGTGAGTCAAAAATGAAAGGTTTGGAATTCTAGTAGTAAGTACTTGATTATCAATCTGACATTTCTAAGACAAAAGACACAGACATATAATATGATATGGCAATGTCAAGATACAGACATATAGTATGATATGGCAATGTCAAGACACAGACATATAGTATGATATGGCAATGTCAAGACACAGACATATAATATGATATGGCAATGTCAAGACACAGACATATAATATGATACGGCAATGTCAAGACACAGACATATAATATGATACGGCAATGTCAAGACACAGACATATAATATGATACGGCAATGTCAAGACACAAACATATAATATGATACGGCAATGTCAAGACACAGACATATAATATGATACGGCAATGTCAAGACACAGACATATAATATGACATGGCAATGTCAAGACACAGACATATAATATGATATGGCAATGTCAAGACACAGACATATGATATGGCAATGTCAAGACACAGACATATAATATGATACGGCAATGTCAAGACACAGACATATGATACGGCAATGTCAAGACACAGACATATAATATGATATGGCAATGTCAAGACACAGACATATAATATGATATGGCAATGTCAAGACACAGACATATAATATGATACGGCAATGTCAGTCTTGTAGTACAAACATCCAGCTGCTGTTCTAGTGTATGTGAACAAGATGCGTGAGAAGAATCAAGCCAGAGACGATCTGTGCTCAACTTCTGAGCAGTGAAGTTTTTGTGGTTTTTTCAGTTTGCAGGGTAATGTTATTTATTTATTTATTTTTGTATGTGCACATTTTTCCCTTCTTTTTTTTTTATTTTTTTAAATTTTTTATAAACTGGTGCGTTCTGTTTGTGAAATGTTGCATGGTGTGTTGACTGTGTGCAGGGGAAAGCAAGAAGCCCTGTGACGACAGCGTTCACTACACTCAAGTCGGAACAGCAGCCACAAGGAGCAGACTTTGTGACGACAGCGTTCACTACACTCTACAAGTCGGAATAGCAAACTTTGTGTTTTATTTTTTGAATTATTTTTTCAACACAGACGTGACCATGGCAAACGGGGGGGAGGACGATGAACTGAGGAGTGCCAAAGCCATGATTCGCTCCGTGGTGATGAGTGTCAAGGAAGGAGTGCCAGCCTCACAGTTCATGCGTGAGTCAGTCTGTCTCCCTGTCTGTATGTCTGTTGCATAAAGTTGTGTGTGTGTACTGTATATATGAATGCTCAGTCTGTCTCCCTGTCTGTACGTCTGTTGCATAAAGTTGTGTGTGTGTACTGTATATATGAATGCTCAGTCTGTCTCCCTGTCTGCACGTCTGTTGCATAAAGTTGTGTGTGTGTACTGTATATATGAATGCTCAGTCTGTCTCCCTGTCTGTACGTCTGTTGCATAAAGTTGTGTGTGTGTGCTGTATATATGAATGCTCAGTCTGTCTCCCTGTCTGTACATCTGTTGCATAAAGTTGTGTGTGTGTGCTGTATATATGAATGCTCAGTCTGTCTCCCTGTCTGTACGTCTGTTGCATAAAGTTGTGTGTGTGTACTGTATATATGAATGCACAGTCTGTCTCCCTGTCTGTACGTCTGTTGCATAAAGTTGTGTGTGTGTACTGTATATATGAATGCTCAGTCTGTCTCCCTGTCTGTACGTCTGTTGCATAAAGTTGTGTGTGTGTACTGTATATATGAATGCTCAGTATGTCTCCGTGTCTGTACGTCTGTTGCATAAAGTTGTGTGTGTGTACTGTATATATGAATGCTCAGTCTGTCTCCGTGTCTGCACGTCTGTTGCATAAAGTTGTGTGTGTGTACTGTATATATGAATGCACAGTCTGTCTCCCTGTCTGTACGTCTGTTGCATAAAGTTGTGTGTGTGTACTGTATATATGAATGCTCAGTATGTCTCCGTGTCTGTACGTCTGTTGCATAAAGTTGTGTGTGTGTACTGTATATATGAATGCTCAGTCTGTCTCCCTGTCTGTACGTCTGTTGCATAAAGTTGTGTGTGTGTACTGTATATATGAATGCTCAGTCTGTCTCCCTGTCTGTACGTCTGTTGCATAAAGTTGTGTGTGTGTACTGTATATATGAATGCTCAGTCTGTCTCCCTGTCTGTACGTCTGTTGCATAAAGTTGTTTGTGTGTACTGTATGTATGAATGCTCAGTCTGTCTCCGTGTCTGTACATGTTTTGCATAAGGTTGTGTGTATGTATGAATGTTTGTGTGTATACTGTAATCTGCAATCTGTATTGATTTGATACTGTTGAATGGCTTCTAGTTGGTATGTCTGTGTGAGATATGGTATGTGTTTTAACTTGACTTAAGCCTGTTCTCTCGATAGTTATTATGGTCTTTGCTTACATGTTGGGGTGTCTGTCTTATGAACAAGAGGAAGAAGATTGCATACAGCCTTTTACAGGTGTAAGACTGATAAAATTTTGCATGTGAACAGTATCAGTATCAGTAACTCAAGGAGGCATCACTGCGTTCGGACAAATCCATATACGCTACACCACATCTGACAAGCAGATGCCTGACCAGCAGCACAGCCCAACACACTTAGTCAGGCCTTGAGAAAAAAACAACAACCAACAACAACATAAAAAAAAAATTAAAAAGTGAATGAATATTTAAAAAAGAAAAAAAAAGAAAAAAAAGAAAGAATAATAAAAGATAAGATATAATTTTTTTTTTTAATTGTATGTGAGTGTTACATCAACTTAACGTTAAAGGACTGTGTGTGTGATTTCTTCCTGTTGGCACTGCATTCCTTTTGATCAGCAAAATTAATTGTACCTTTGAGTGCACAGAAAGCAGTAACTGAGTTATGTGGTGGATGTGATGTGTACATTGCTGAGTTGTGTGGTGGATGTGGTGTGTACATTGCTGAGTTGTGTGGTGGATGTGGTGTGTACATTGCTGAGTTGTGTGGTGGATGTGATGTGTACATTGCTGAGTTGTGTGGTGGATGTGGTGTGTACATTGCTGAGTTGTGTGGTGGATGTGGTGTGTACATTGCTGAGTTGTGTGGTGGATGTGATGTGTACATTGCTGAGTTATGTGGTGGATGTGATGTGTGCATTGCTGAGTTGTGTGGTGGATGTGATGTGTGCATTGCTGAGTTATGTGGTGGATGTGGTATGTGCATTGCTGAACAGTGGAGTGTGGTTCTGTTTCAGGAGACTACAAGGAATTCACCGGACAAACCATCCCCTACAAAACACTGGGCCACCCCACTCTGGACAGCTTCATGAAGTCCATCCCAGACGTTGTCTACGTTAAAGTGTAAGTGTTTTCTACCTCTTTCTGAAGCTCAGAAAACATAGGATAGTAAGAAAAGAAAAGAAGAAATATCAATGTTGAAGAATGTTTTTTGATTGATTGGTTGACATGGATACTTATATGGCACCTATCCTTGCTTGGACACCAAGCTCTAAGTGCTTTACAAATACGGGGTCCTTTGTACAATAGGCTGCCTACCTGGATAGAGCTGACTGACGGCTGCCACTGCATATGGGCGCTCATCATTCGTTTCCTGTGGCATTCAATTATTATATTATGTATCATTCAATCATTATATGTATGATGGTTTTTTTTTTTAGACCTGATTGCTGGACACATGAACACTATTTCTGCAAGATTTGAACTGCCTGGCTGGTAACGTGGAGACAAACAGTGTATACATGAGTGTTGCATGTACACAACAGTAATACACTGATACAGTGTATGTGTGATACAGTGTATGTGTGTTGTCTGTCTGTCTGGATCCTCCCGTCATGTCTGACGGATGAGTGGGCAGGCAGGTCATCTGATGGGGGTTCTCCTGTGGGAATGAAGACCACTTCCTGAGGCACAGGGTCGTCCACAGACACTGCATGGAATGGAGTCCTGCAGGCATGGGCCCTGTTTTCTCTGATTCCTCTTTTCTCGGATGGTGGCTGCTCTGTTGACTCAGTCGTCTTTGTGCCCTGGGTACACTGTTGCTTCCACTGTGTTCTTGCAAGGGCGACATCTTCCCGGGAAACGGTGTCGATGTTGCAGCTTCTGATGTTGGCCTTCAAGGTGTCTTTGTATCTCTTGAGAGGCCCACCTTGGTCACATTGTCCTTTCTTCAGTTGTCAGTAGAGCAGCACCTTTGGAATTCTGCTGTCCTCTACACGGACAGCGTGTCCTGTCCATTGGAGCTGGCTTTGAGGAGTATACACTCAGTGCTATGGAATGTGATGTCATGCAGAGTGCACGGAGTGGAGACGTACTTTGCGGTGGCCGACAAAACCACTCAGCACCTCCAGAACCTGATCCAGAGACAGAAGACCAACCCCAAGAAAAACAAGACTCTGAGGAAGGTGAGGGGGAATAGATCTTCATGATGTTGGTCAGTGGATAGGGGTGAGGGGGAATAGATCTTCATGATGTTGGTCAGTGGATAGGGGTGAGGAGGAATAGATAGTCATGATGTTTGTTGGTCAGTGGATAGGGGTGAGGAGGAATAGATAGTCATGATGTTTGTTGGTCAGTGGATAGGGGTGAGGAGGAATAGATAGTCATGATGTTTGTTGGTCAGTGGATAGGGGTGAGGAGGAATAGATAGTCATGATGTTTGTTGGTCAGTGGATAGGGGGGTGATGAGGAATAGTTAGTCATGATGTTTGTTGGTCAGTGGATAGGGGGGTGATGAGGAATAGTTAGTCATGATGTTTGTTGGTCAGTGGATAGGGGGGTGATGAGGAATAGTTAGTCATGATAGTCATGATGTTTGTTGGTCAGTGGATAGGGGGGTGATGAGGAATAGATAGCCATGATAGTCATGATGTTTGTTGGTCAGTGGATAGGGGGGTGATGAGGAATAGTTAGTCATGATGTTTGTTGGTCAGTGGATAGGGGGGGTGATGAGGAATAGTTAGTCATGATGTTTGTTGGTCAGTGGATAGGGGGTGAGGAGGAATAGATAGTCATGATGTTTGTTGGTCAGTGGATAGGGGTGAGGAGGAATAGATAGCCATGATGTTGGTCAGTGGATAGGGGTGAGGAGGAATAGATAGCCATGATGTTGGTCAGTGGATAGGGGGGTGATGAGGAATAGTTAGTCATGATAGTCATGATGTTTGTTGGTCAGTGGATAGGGGGGTGATGAGGAATAGTTAGTCATGATGTTTGTTGGTCAGTGGATAGGGGGGTGATGAGGAATAGTTAGTCATGATGTTTGTTGGTCAGTGGATAGGGGGGTGATGAGGAATAGTTAGTCATGATAGTCATGATGTTTGTTGGTCAGTGGATAGGGGGGTGATGAGGAATAGTTAGTCATGACAGTCATGATGTTTGTTGGTCAGTGGATAGGGGGGTGATGAGGAATAGATAGCCATGATGTTGGTCAGTGGATAGGGGGTGAGGAGGAATAGATAGCCATGATGTTGGTCAGTGGATAGGGGTGTGAGGAGGAATAGATAGTCATGATGTTTGTTGGTCAGTGGATAGGGGGGTGATGAGGAATAGTTAGTCATGATAGTCATGATGTTTGTTGGTCAGTGGATAGGGGGGTGATGAGGAATAGATAGTCATGATGTTTGTTGGTCAGTGGATAGGGGTGAGGAGGAATAGTCAGTCATGATAGCCATGATGTTGGTCAGTGGATAGGGGTGAGGAGGAATAGTCAGTCATGATAGCCATGATGTTGGTCAGTGGATAGGGGTGAGGAGGAATAGTCAGTCATGATAGCCATGATGTTAGTGGATAGGGGTGAGGAGGAATAGTCAGTCATGATAGCCATGATGTTGGTCAGTGGATAGGGGTGAGGAGGAATAGTCAGTCATGATAGCCATGATGTTGGTCAGTGGATAGGGGTGAGGAGGAATAGTCAGTCATGATAGCCATGATGTGTCAGTGGATAGGGGTGAGGAGGAATAGTCAGTCATGATAGCCATGATGTCGTCAGTGGATAGGGGTGAGGAGGAATAGTCAGTCATGATAGCCATGATGTTGGTCAGTGGATAGGGGTGAGGAGGAATAGTCAGTCATGATAGCCATGATGTTGTCAGTGGATAGGGGTGAGGAGGAATAGTCAGTCATGATAGCCATGATGTTGTCAGTGGATAGGGGTGAGGAGGAATAGTCAGTCATGATAGCCATGATGTTGGTCAGTGGATAGGGGTGAGGAGGAATAGTCAGTCATGATAGCCATGATGTTGGTCAGTGGATAGGGGTGAGGAGGAATAGTCAGTCATGATAGCCATGATGTTGGTCAGTGGATAGGGGTGAGGAGGAATAGTCAGTCATGATAGCCATGATGTTGGTCAGTGGATAGGGGTGAGGAGGAATAGTCAGTCATGATAGCCATGATGTTGGTCAGTGGATAGGGGTGAGGAGGAATAGTCAGTCATGATAGCCATGATGTCGGTCAGTGGATAGGGGTGAGGAGGAATAGTCAGTCATGATAGCCATGATGTTGGTCAGTGGATAGGGGTGAGGAGGAATAGTCAGTCATGATAGCCATGATGTCGGTCAGTGGATAGGGGTGAGGAGGAATAGTCAGTCATGATAGCCATGATGTTGGTCAGTGGATAGGGGTGAGGAGGAATAGTCAGTCATGATAGCCATGATGTCGGTCAGTGGATAGGGGTGAGGAGGAATAGTCAGTCATGATAGCCATGATGTCGGTCAGTGGATAGGGGTGAGGAGGAATAGTCAGTCATGATAGCCATGATGTTGGTCAGTGGATAGGGGTGAGGAGGAATAGTCAGTCATGATAGCCATGATGTCAGTGGATAGGGGTGAGGAGGAATAGTCAGTCATGATAGCCATGATGTTGGTCAGTGGATAGGGGTGAGGAGGAATAGTCAGTCATGATAGCCATGATGTTGGTCAGTGGATAGGTGTGAGGAGGAATAGTCAGTCATGATAGCCATGATGTTAGTGGATAGGGGTGAGGAGGAATAGTCAGTCATGATAGCCATGATGTCGGTCAGTGGATAGGGGTGAGGAGGAATAGTCAGTCATGATGTTGGTCAGTGGATAGGGGTGAGGAGGAATAGATAGTCATGATAGCCATGATGTCAGTGGATAGGTGTGAGGAGGAATAGTCAGTCATGATAGCCATGCTAACACGTCTTCATTACTGTGTCTCCGCAGGGCCCTCCCACTTGCTGCACCAAGTCCCAGTGTCAGATCACAAGATGGGTTGTTATCACTAGGCTACTACTCCATGTGGTTGTGTGTTTGTGTGTGTTAATGCTGTGTGATTTTGCTGTACAATGTGTTTGTGTGTGGTTTTTGCTGTACTGGTCACGGTGCTAACACGTCGTCATTACCGTGTTTTCTCAGGGCCCGCCCACCCGCTACCCCAGGTCGCACTCTCAGATCAGCAAGACGCCGCCCTCAGCGGCAATGGCAGGGGGAGGAGGGTGGGGGGGCTACAGCAACAAAGGGACACGACCCAAACCCAGCCAGGGGGTGAAGAGATTCAGTCACCAGAGACCCACCCTCAACACCACACCCAATCGGGTCAAACCCCCCGTCCTCTCCCCCACCACGCCCCATCCTCCCAGCACGGAGCCGTTCAGCGTGGACAGCGTATCGCCCCTGGTGGTGACCATCAGGGAGGGGGAGAGGGAGAGGGTGATCGAGAAGAGGGGGGGAGGGAACGGAGGCAAGCACATGGCACAGAGAGCCCTCAAGGACCTGGTGGGGCAGAGACAGCAAGAGAGAAAGGTGAGGTGGGTGGATGTGTGTGTGTGTGGGGGGGGGGGGACAAGCACATGGCACAGAGAGCCCTCAAGGACCTGGTGGGGCAGAGACAGCAGGAGAGAAAGGTGAGGTGTGTGGGTGTGTGTGTGTGGGGGGGGGGGGGGACAAGCACATGGCACAGAGAGCCCTCAAGGACCTGGTGGGGCAGAGACAGCAGGAGAGAAAGGTGAGGTGTGTGGGTGTGTGTGGGGGACAGGGGGTGGGGGGAGACAAGCACATGGCACAGAGAGCCCTCAAGGACCTGGTGGGGCAGAGATAGCAAGAGAGAAAGGTGAGGTGTGTGGGTGTGTGTGGGGGACAGGGGGTGGGGGGAGACAAGCACATGGCACAGAGAGCCCTCAAGGACCTGGTGGGGCAGAGACAGCAGGAGAGAAAGGTGAGGTGTGTGGGTGTGTGTGGGGGACAGGGGGTGGGGGGAGACAAGCACATGGCACAGAGAGCCCTCAAGGACCTGGTGGGGCAGAGACAGCAGGAGAGAAAGGTGAGGTGTGTGGGTGTGTGTGGGGGACAGGGGGTGGGGGGAGACAAGCACATGGCACAGAGAGCCCTCAAGGACCTGGTGGGGCAGAGACAGCAGGAGAGAAAGGTGAGGTGTGTGGGTGTGTGTGGGGGACAGGGGGTGGGGGGAGACAAGCACATGGCACAGAGAGCCCTCAAGGACCTGGTGGGGCAGAGACAGCAGGAGAGAAAGGTGAGGTGTGTGGATGTGTGTGTGTGGGGGGGGGGGGGACAAGCACATGGCACAGAGAGCCCTCAAGGACCTGGTGGGGCAGAGACAGCAAGAGAGAAAGGTGAGGTGTGTGGGTGTGTGTGGGGGACAGGGGGTGGGGGGAGACAAGCACATGGCACAGAGAGCCCTCAAGGACCTGGTGGGGCAGAGACAGCAAGAGAGAAAGGTGAGGTGGGTGGATGTGTGTGGGGGACAGGGGGTGGGGGGGAGGGAGGACAAGCACATGGCACAGAGAGCCCTCAAGGACCTGGTGGGGCAGAGACAGCAAGAGAGAAAGGTGAGGTGGGTGGATGTGTGTGGGGGACAGGGGGTGGGGGAAGGAGTGTGGGTGTGTGTGTGTCTGGGGGGGGGGGAGGGGGACAAGCACATGGCACAGAGAGCCCTCAAGGACCTGGTGGGGCAGAGACAGCAAGAGAGAAAGGTGAGGTGGGTGGATGTGTGTGTGGGGGGGGGGGACAAGCACATGGCACAGAGAGCCCTCAAGGACCTGGTGGGGCAGAGACAGCAGGAGAGAAAGGTGAGGTGTGTGGATGTGTGTGGGGGGAGGAGGGGGGGTGGGGGAAGGAGTGTGTGTGTGGGTGTGTGTGTGGGGGGTATGGGTGTGGGAGGGGTGAGGGGGTTTGTGTGTGTCGGGAGGGTTATGTGTGTGGGTGTGGGAGAGGTATGTGTGTGGGTGTGGGAGGGAGGAGGGGGGTGTGGGGGGTGGTGGGAGGGGGGTGGGAGGGGGGTGGATGTGGGAGGGTGGAGGGGTGTGGGAGGGGAGTGGGGGGTGGGTGGGTGTGTTATGTATGTGTGTGGCAGGGGGGGGTATGTGTGTGTGTGTTATGTGTGTGTGTGTGTGTGGTGGGGGGGGATGTGTGTGTGGGGGGCATGGGGGTGGGGGTATGTGTGTGGGGGTGGAGGTGTGGGGTGTGTGTGGAGGGGTGTGTGTGTAGATGTGGGGGAGGCGGGGTATGTGGGGATGTGTATCAGTGTGTGTGTGTATGTGCGTGTATGTATATATGTGTGTATGTTTGGGTGTGTAAATATGTGTGTGTGTGTGTGTTGTGTTGTGTTGTGTGTGTGTGTGTGTGTGTGTGTGTGTGTGTGTTGTGTGTGTGTGTGTGTGTGTGTGTATTTTTCAACACATGTACTGGTGCATGTGTATTCTCTTTACTGTGTATTAGTTTAAATGGTGTTAATTATATGTCTGTTTAGTTTTGATATAATATTCTGTGTCTATTCCTTATTGTGGGTATTGTCTTTGAGGTTGATGTCAACTGTGAAATTGAAGCATTTTATCTTTTCTATGTTGATGCTGATTGACTGATTCTTGTACATTGTGAAAGAAACGGCAGCTGGAGATGAGACAGCACTGTGTGTACTGAGAGTAAAGGCATGGATTAGAGTTGACATTATACAAAGTTAGTGTTGTGTACAGTAATGATAATGATAGCATAAACAAATATTATTATCATTATTTTATTATTCTGTTTCTAATAATGATAATAATAATGATGCTAATGATAACAACAATAATAATATTGATAATGATAATAGTAATAATGGATAGTAATTATATGGGACAAACTCCCAGTGTGATGGGCTTTGAGAACCTTGCTTGAAAAAACCCTATACAGTAGTGCATAATATCATTCCTCTGCACATGATGAAAACCCACATACGTACATATATATCTATATATACACAAAGACAGTCCTACATATTGCAGATATGAACAATCACACACACACACACACACACACACACACACACACACACACACACACAGAGACAAACACAAACACACACACAATTACACCTTTAGCCACACCCACCCTTAGCCACACCCACCTTTAGCCACACCCACTGCAGCCTGTTCCCTGTGACTGAGGGAGCGGTGTACATTGTGTGTTGGTGTGTTGGTACAGGGTCCGGCATCACGATACGAGCTGCCTCCGCGATTCCAGAAACTGAAAGAGAACAATGCAGGTGTCGTGAATGTTGGTCAAGGTATGTGTGCATGCGTGTGTGTGTACAAGTGTGTGTGTCTGTTAACAATGCAGGTGTCATGAATGTTGGTCAAGGTATGTGTGCATGCGTGTGTGTGTACAAGTGTGTGTGTCTGTTAACAATGCAGGTGTCATGAATGTTGGTCAGGGTATGTGTGCATGCGTGTGTGTGTACAAGTGTGTGTGTCTGTTATCAATGCAGGTGTTGTGAATGTTGGTCAAGGTATGTGTGCATGCGTGTGTGTGTACAAGTGTGTGTGTCTGTTATCAATGCAGGTGTTGTGAATGTTGGTCAGGGTATGTGTGCATGCGTGTGTGTGTACAAGTGTGTGTGTCTGTTATCAATGCAGGTGTCGTGAATGTTGGTCAAGGTATGT
>NC_134908.1:427500-430652 GCF_041734735.1 Babylonia areolata
CTGTGTGTGGTGTGCTGTGTGTGGTGTGCTGTGTGTGTGTGGTGTGCTGTGTGTGGTGTGCTGTGTGTGGTGTGGTGTGCTGTGTGTGGTGTTGTGTGGTGTGCTGTGTGTGGTGTGCTGTGTGTGGTGTGCTGTGTGTGGTGTGCTGTGTGTGGTGTGCTGTGTGTGGTGTGCTGTGTGTGGTGTTGTGTGGTGTGCTGTGTGTGGTGTGCTGTGTGTGGTGTGGTGTGTGTGGTGTGGTGTGGTGTGCTGTGTGTGGTGTGGTGTGCTGTGTGTGGTGTGGTGTGCTGTGTGTGGTGTGCTGTGTGTGGTGTGCTGTGTGTGGTGTGGTGTGTGTGTGGTGTGGTGTGGTGTGGTGTGTGTGGTGTGGTGTGGTGTGGTGTGTGTGGTGTGGTGTGGTGTGCTGTGTGTGGTGTGGTGTGCTGTGTGTGGTGTTGTGTGGTGTGCTGTGTGTGGTGTGGTGTGGTGTGCTGTGTGTGGTGTTGTGTGGTGTGCTGCGCTGTGATGTTGTGTGGTGTGTGTAGTGTGGTGTGCTGTGTGTGGTGTAGTGTGGTGTGCTGTGTGTGGTGTTGTGTGGTGTGCTGTGTGTGGTGTTGTGTGGTGTGCTGTGTGTGGTGTTGTGTGGTGTGCTGTGTGTGGTGTTGTGTGCTGTGATGTTGTGTGGTGTGGTGTGTGTGGTGTGGTGTGGTGTGCTGTGTGTGGTGTTGTGTGCTGTGATGTTGTGTGGTGTGGTGTGCTGTGTGTGGTGTGGTGTGCTGTGTGTGGTGTGGTGTGCTGTGTGTGGTGTGGTGTGTGTGGTGTGGTGTGTGTGGTGTGGTGTGTGTGGTGTTGTGTGCTGTGTGTGGTGTGGTGTGGTGTGTGTGGTGTGGTGTTGTGTGGTGTGGTGTGTGTGGTGTGGTGTGTGTGGTGTGGTGTGTGGTGTGGTGTGTGTGGTGTGGTGTGGTGTGGTGTGGTGTGGTGTGTGTGGTGTGGTGTGCTGTGTGTGGTGTGGTGTGCTGTGTGTGGTGTGGTGTGGTGTGTGTGGTGTGCTGTGTGTGGTGTGGTGTGGTGTGCTGTGTGTGGTGTGCTGTGTGTGGTGTGGTGTGCTGTGTGTGGTGTGGTGTGTGTGGTGTGGTGTGTGTGGTGTGGTGTGTGGTGTGGTGTGTGTGGTGTGGTGTGGTTTGGTGTGCTGTGTGTGGTTTGGTGTGCTGTGTGTGGTGTGGTGTGCTGTGTGTGGTGTGGTGTGCTGTGTGTGGTTTGGTGTGGTGTGGTGTGTGTGGTGTGGTGTGCTGTGTGTGGTGTGGTGTGCTGTGTGTGGTGTGGTGTGGTGTGCTGTGTGTGATGTTGTGTGTAATGTGCTGAGTTGTGCTGTAGTGTGGTGTGTGGTGTGATGTGGTGTGGTGTAATGTGATGTGGCATGGTGTGATGTGGCATAATGTGGTTTGATGTAGCATAATGTGGTGTGATGTGGCGTGTGGTGTGATGTGACATAATGGGTGTGTGGCATAATGTGGTGTGATGTGACATAATGTGGTGTGGTGTGGCGTGATGTGGTGTGGCATGATGTGATGTGGCATAATGTGGTGTGATGTTATGTGGTGCAGCATAATGTGATGTGGCATAATGTGGTTTAATGTGATGTGATGTGGCATAATGTGATGTGGTGTGCTGTGATGTGGCGTGATGTGATGTGATGTGGCATAATGTGATGTGTTGTGATTTGGCATAATGTGATGTGGCATAGTGTGGTGTGGTGTGGTCTGATGTGACATAATGTGGTGTGGTCTGATGTGACATAATGTGGTGTGGCATGATGTGGTGTGGCATAATGTGATGTGGTGTGGTGTAGCATAATGTGATGTGGTGTAGCATAATGTGATGTGGTGTAGCATAATGTGATGTGGTGTAATGTGATGTGGTGTAGCATAATGTGATGTGGTGTGATGTGATGTGATGTGATGTGATGTGGTGTAGCATAATGTGATGTGGTGTGCTGTGCCCTAATGTGATGTGGTGTAGCATAAGGTGATGTGGTATGGTGTGGTATAATGTGGTGTGATGTAATGTGATGTGGTGTAGCATAATGTGATGTGGTGTGGTGTGGCATAATGTGATGTGGTGTGGCATAATGTGATGGCATAATGTGATGTGGCATAACGTGATGTGATGTGGTGTGGTATAATGTGATGTGATGTGGCATAATGTGATGTGGTGTGGTGTGATATGGTGTGATGTGGCATAATGTGATGTGATGTGGTGTGGTATAATGTGATGTGATGTGGCATAATGTGATGTGGTGTGGCATAATGTGATGTGGTGTGATGTGGTGTGATATGGTGTGGTGTGATGTGATGTGATGTGTGTACAGACAGTGGCCGCCCCAGTCCCCAGTAGCCTTACAGAGGGGATGTTCTGTGCCGCTCTCTACAGTCAGGATCACAGCTGGTACCGTGCCCAAGTCCAACACCGTATCAGTGACACGGTTAGTTCCTGGTTCATCTTGTACATTGTGCTGGCAGGTTGAATAAGATGATGACAACAGCAGGATGAAAATGATGATGATAACAATAGCTTTGATAATATCAAGATGCACCTGGTCTTAGATGAAAATGATGATGATAACAATAGCTATGATAATATCAAGATGCACATGGTCTTTGATGAAAATGATGATGATAACAATAGCTATTAGAATATCAAGATGCACATGGTCTTTGATGAAAATGATGATGATAACAATAGCTTTGATAATATCAGATGCACCTGGTCTTAGATGAAAATGATGATGATAACGATAGCTATTAGAATATCAAGATGTACATGGTCTTAGATGAAAATGATGATGATAACGATAGCTATGATAATATCAAGATGCACATGGTCTGAGATGAAAATGATGATGATAACGATAGCTATGATAATATCAAGATGCACATGGTCTGAGATGAAAATGATGATGATAACGATAGCTATGATAATATCAAGATGCACATGGTCTGAGATGAAAATGATGATGATAACGATAGCTATGATAATATCAAGATGCACATGGTCTTTGATGAAAATGATGATGATAACAATAGCTATGATAATATCAAGATGCACATGGTCTTTGATGAAAATGATGATGATAACAATAGCATGAAAATGATGATGATAACGATAGCTATGAT